>NW_026999717.1:0-9789 GCF_036934945.1 Oncorhynchus masou masou
TGTATGTATGTATGTATGTATGTATGTATGTATGTATGTACTAGTATGTATGTATGTATGTATGTACAGTATGTATGTATGTATGTACAGTATGTACAGTATGTATGTATGTACAGTATGTACAGTATGTATGTATGTATGTACTGTATGTACTGTATGTATGTATGTATGTATGTATGTGTATGTATGTATGTATGTATGTATGTATGTATGTATGTATGTATGTGTATGTAGTTGTGGAGCCACCTGCTGCATTATTTGTGCAACTGCATCTCTGTGCATATTACGTCATATATCTCATATTACGCATGATCACGCAGCATCCAGCCAAAGAGTTGCTCAACTTTGATTGGAGGTTATGTATCGTGCTCCATGCTGCGCCCAGTGTTTTCACTTTTAAAATGATACCTATACTGTATGTTAAGGCTGAAAACGATATTGTTTTATAATCACTATCGATGTTGACCTGTTATATAGATAGTGTTTCAGAGTTGTTCCCTGTATTTACAATTGTATGGACATGTACGCTAAAGGCTAGCTAGCGTCCATCCTGTACTTTCCCTGCTAGTGAGATTAGTCACCTCGTGAAGTGTAAATGTGTTTTTATTTCACGTGAATCAGATTTCATGACAGATTTGCAGTTGCTCTGAGGTTTACACATTGTGTTGTGTGTGTGTGTGTGTGTGTCTTCAGGTACGTGCTCCCAAACTGTTATGGACCAATGTTATGTGACTGTATAGGTGGAGGCCATGTGCTGCGGTGCTGTGTTATGACCACCAGATGGAGACATAAGTTGAGTGCTTCTCTGCCGTCATGTTGTTGGAGATGTCATGATACATAATTGTAAGTATGAATTTGTTCTTATTAACTGACTTGCCTAGTTAAATAAAGGTAACTGTTTTTTTTTTGTGTGTTTAAAAAAAAAAAGAAGCTTTTCTACAACTATTATAAAAAAAAGTTGTTCAACTTTGGTGGAGATTTCATGATGAATTTTCAGTTGCTCTGAAGTTTACACCTTGTGTTGTGTTGTGTCTGCAGAAATAACCGCGGAAGAGAACAGCACTGTGTCCTTTGTCGTCCAAGCAAATGAGAACCGTTACACATCCGTTACAGCAGCCACTTACCAGTGATGATGATGATGGAACTGACGGAAGAAGAAGATGGAGTCGGAGCCCTGTCCCACGTGCGAGATGATCTGTACAACACAGGGGAGAGGATCCTAAAGATTGCAGGTCACTTTCACAGGGCCCACAGTCAGCAATGATAAGCTACGGGCCTACGTGCAACAGGAGCTGGCGAATGAACTGACCCTGATATTGGATTGTCGAACCCGCTGGAACGGTCTCGGCTTTATGGTGGAGCGATATGTGCTGTGGCACAGATCAGTGTGCAAGGCTCTAATCGATGTCAATACAGGACTTCTTGTGAGTGATGGGCAGCTGAAACTTTTGCAAGAGCTAATCTCACCTCGTCTGAAAAGCTGTCAAATTGGCCGTGGAGTAACACCACTCATCGTGGCAGATGGAATCTTTCGGTCCACGCTGGATTAAGCCCCGATCTGCCAGGAGTTACCGTCGAGACCAGATTCAGCCAGTGGATGCAAAATAACCTGGTCTTCCTCTTCAGGCATAGGCTTGCATATGTATCTAATTTATATTTTATTATTCCTATGTGTAACAGTATAGCTTCCGTCTCTCTCCTCGCCCCTACCTGGGCTCGAACCACGGACCCTCTGCACACATCTACAACTGCCTCCCGCGAAGCAGTCGCTCCACAAAACCCGCGGCCCTTGCAGAGCAAAGGGGAACAACTGCTTCAAGGTCTCAGAGCGAGTGACGTCACCAATTGAAACGCTATTAGCGCGCACCCCGCTAACTAGCTAGCCATTTCACACCGGTTACACTAGCATATAGTGTAATAAAGATGTTTTATTCCCTATTATAAAAACACTCATAGTTTAGGCTATGATTATATCTTCGGTAAATCATCAGACTATGCCAGTACCTTTGTGAAAGTGATTTTGTCTTATTTAAAAAATATATATTTTCAGGTACCTCCTGAATCTATCTGTTCTGAGCAAACTACAGTCTTCAGTATGCCATCGCAGCAAATGGCCTTGTCGAAGACCTGCCATTCGAGGCCAAGGAGGAAGATGCAGAGTCAGAGAGCCCTATAGACCTGTAGGAGCTGAATAAAGCCCTGTAAGAGCTGAATAAAGCCCTGTAGGAGCTAAATAAAGCCCTGTAGGACCTGAATGAAGCCCTGTAAGAGCAGGCCCCGAAAGATGGCGTTTATTATGATGATGTTAATTATTTGAATATGGTTATTATTTGAATATGTTAATTATTTGAATATGTTAATTATTTTAATATGTTAATTATTTGAATATGTTTTTTATTTTAATATGTTCAGTATTTTAATATGTTCATTATTTTAATATGTTCATTATTTTAATATATTAATTATTTTAATATGTTCATTATTTTAATATGTTTATTATTTTAATATGTTAAGTATTTTAATATGTTACTTATTTTAATATGTTTATTATTTTCCAACAGAAAAAAAAGAAAACGGAGATACAAACATTGCCATTCGTTGTTGTGTTGAATGGGATGACAAATGTACAGGACAAAACAAATCTTAACTCGCATATACAAAATTAAAAAATCCTATTGGGTGGTAGATATTATAAGAAGACCAGCGGATAGTCATTACACGCAGTGTAGTTAAAGTCATTACACGCAGTGTAGTTAAAATCATTACACGCAGTGTAGTTAAAATCATTACACGCAGTGTAGTTAAAGTCATTACACGCAGTGTAGTTAAAGTCATTACATGCAGTGTAGTTACAGTCATTACATGCATGCGAGTGCAGTCACAGTCATTACGCCCGGTGTAGTTAAAGTCATTACACGCCAGTGTAGTTAAAGTCATTACGCGCGGTGTAGTTAAAGTCATTACACGCGGTGTAGTTAAAGTCATTACGCGCAGTGTAGTTAAAGTCATTACGCCCGGTGTAGTTAAAATCATTACACGCGGTGTAGTTAAAGTCATTACACGCGGTGTAGTTAAAATCATTACGCGCAGTGTAGTTAAAATCATTACGCGGTGTAGTTAAAATCATTACTGCGCGGTGTAGTTAAAGTCATTACGCCCGGTGTAGTTAAAGTCATTACGCGGTGTAGTTAAAGTCATTACGCGCGGTGTAGTTAAAGTCATTACACGCAGTGTAGTTAAAATCATTACGCGGTGTAGTTAAAATCATTACGCGCGGTGTATGTAGTTAAAATCATTACGCGGTGTAACGCAGTGTAGTTAAAGTCATTACACGCAGTGTAGTTAAAGTCATTACACGCAGTGCAGTTAAAGTCATTACACGCAGTGCAGTTAAAGTCATTACACGCAGTGTAGTTAAAGTCATTACACGCAGTGTAGTTAAAGTCATTACACGCAGTGTAGTTAAAGTCATTACACGCAGTGTAGTTAAAGTCATTACACGCAGTGTAGTTAGTCATTACACGCAGTGTAGTTAAAGTCATTACACACAGTGTAGTTAAAGTCATTACACGCAGTGTAGCTAAAGTCATTACACGCAGTGTAGTTAAAGTCATTACACGCAGTGCAGTTAAAGTCATTACACGCAGTGCAGTTAAAGTCATTACACGCAAAAAGTTAAAAGTCATTACACGCAGTGTAGTTAAAGTCATTACACGCAGTGTAGTTAAACCACAAGTACATATTAAGTGGTGTATAATACACAGTAGCAGCAGATCATCATGAAGGGGACCATTTAACCAATATTGGCTGACATATATATATATTTTTTTTTATAAATTTGGACTTCTATTGGAGGTGTTGTATCAAATCTTCTCCATATGTATTACATTCTCTAAATCCCGGTGGAATCCAAATTTCAAAGGTAGGTACAGTCTCAATTTCCAAAATTACAATATGAGGCTTTTGGCTAATAAAGAGAGACAGTCTTCCCTTCCTGGTAAATTCCCACCAACTGTAACCAAACATAGTGATCAATGGCTCTGGGACTATGACTCTTATCAAAGGCTTTAGATAAGTCATCAAAAAATTAGAGCCCAGTAAGCATGTAACTAAGGACATGTCCAAAATCAGTGGGTCAACGTCCTCTCATCCTGATTGCACCTCTTGCAAAGTGGTGAGGTCCCTTGGAATATTTTATGTAGTTTTAACCTTTGAGTAATGTAAACTGTGTAGGGAAGCATCTGAAGTGCACAAGGGGAGGCCAAAAACTTACAACAGGTGATCTCCATGACAACTGAACTCCCCCCCTGACATGGGGAAAGTGATGACATGCAATAAGATTCTCCAAGGATCACATTTTTATAAATAAACACTTGCCTGTGCTACAGACAGCTAGATATCTACTAATACAGAACGTGTAAAGACCCAGTGTGTACTGTTTTTGTGAGATTATAAAAATGTTCTCCATAAAAAAAATATATATATATATTGTTGGTTTTTTTTGTATAGTGATTTTTCCAGTATCCCTTCTTCCCGCTGCTATGAGGAACTGGTGTTCTTTGATGCAACAAATAAAGATCGGGACACCTCCAACAGCTGGTTAAGGCCCTTCACACCATAAAGGCGACATCTCGGAGGCAGAAAGGACCTTATATCGGTGGACAGTTTGTCACCAAGCTACAAAATCCTCTGAGATCAGAGTCCATCAGCTCTTATGTTTTTTGAGAGCACTTAGAGAGAAGCTAGGTTCCTAGCCCAATGTTGCACTCAAATCCCCTCATAAACATCCCAGATAGGCCATTATGTGTTACTGATAGGCTACACATGGCTCTTTCACCTGTAATGTATTCAAAATAATATTGTATGTAAGGGATATTCAACTTACCACGGCCCTGGCAGCCATTATTACACCTGGACTTCATCATCACCTTGATCATCTTCTCTTTATTTATCCCTCTGTGGCCTCAGTGTAAGACAGTGTTGGTTTGTTTTCATGTTCAGTTCGCGTCTCCTGTTTTGGTCTCTCTTTTTTTGTACCTTGCATCAAACGCTCCTTCTGCACCTGCTTCCTACCGAGTTGGATTATTTTCCACAGAAGCATAACGTCCTATCCCTTTAAAACCATGGCTATACTTTAACACATTTGCCACTAGAAATGTGTTCAACATCCACTGAAGTACCTAGCAAGTCTAGTAGATAGCTGCAGTCGTTGCCGTGGTAAACATGCAGACTTGCTAGTTTAGTTGACCAAACTATCCGTCCTAGTTTGCTATTATGAAAGTCGAATTAAACAAAACAAATAGGGTTTTCAATTCGACTTTTGCTTTCAAAAACAGCTCAAACAAAACAAAAAAATTAAGTAATAGCCATTGAATTGCAAGTATACCGTGTAAGGCCCGAGGGGGCAGCGGTAGGGGTATATGGCCAATAAACTGTAACGACCCTGGGTTTATAAGATCGAGCCATTACAATACCAAAGCTAAGGGCTGTTAAGCACAACGCAACACCTGGATACAGCCTTCGCCGAGGTGGTGCCTTAGTGCTATTATAAATGAGTTATCAAGGTAATTAGAGCAGTAATACCCGTGGTATATGTTCTGATTTACCACGGCTGTCAGGCAATCTGCATGCAGGGCTCTCACCACCCAGTTTAGAAAGGGACATAATGCACACTCTAGAATCTCCTTCAAGCCAATCGGAAAATAATATACAACAATGCCATGGTATAATATATTTTATTATTTGTTAGGCTATTGTCATAGCCTGGCATATACACTGTTACTGCACTTCATTTAGGCCTGGAAGTGCATTTTCTAAGATAAATGTATCATTGTTCTTTTTTTACAAAGTCCTGAGCCCTCTGTCATTATTTATGCAGACAAAAATAAACACAACTCGAGAGGCAATTTTACACAGGTCTCAAATGCAATAATCAGACTGTGGCTCAACTGTGCCAGCACTGTATAAACATTCACAAATGGCAAAGTGGCAACGCCTTGCATGTAAACGGATGGATTTTAATGTTGTGACTATGCCTCGGTTTTAAACGCTTTAAATGGACACTTCCTGTTTTTGCGGTATTTCCCAGGACTCTTGCGGATCAACTATAATTATTCCCGGTATAAATATTTACTAGATTTCCCGTAAAATATGAATCCCTACAATGGATGGCCATAGTTAACATCTAATAGATTCATTGTCAATGGATGGCCATAGTTCACATCTAATAGATTCATTGTCAATGGATGGCCATAGTTCACATCTAATAGATTCATTGTCAATGGATGGCCATAGTTCACCTCTAATAGATTCATTGTCAATGGATGGCCATAGTTCACCTCTAATAGATTCATTGTCAATGGATGGCCATAGTTCACATCTAATAGATTCATTGTCAATGGATGGCCATAGTTCACATCTAATAGATTCATTGTCAATGGATGGCCATAGTTCACATCTAATAGATTCATTATCAATGGATGGCCATAGTTCACATCTAATAGATTCATTGTCAAGAGTAACTCATATTCCACAGACCCTGTACTGCATTAGGGGGTAATAACACTGAATAGCAGTAAAAACTCACTAAGAATTTTTACAACTTATTGTGTACATAATGTTGCTGCGACTGTCTCTTATGCCAGAAAATAACTTCTGGACACGAGAACAACGATTACTCACCGCGAACTGGAAGAAACTTTTCCCTTTATCGAGTCTGACGAAAAGCCTATCCTGCTTTCACTGGAACAGGGCCAGATCCACGCCTTTTGCGTGAAGAAAAGACGCAGGAAAAGCAGGTGCAGATCGGGCAGCCTTCTGAGAATCCGTAGGCGAGTGAGTAAACTCTCATTGCCATTCAGTTCTTCTTGCCATCGTGCAATCATTGGAAACTAAATTGATGACTTACGGTTAAGATCATCCTACCAACGGCACATCAAAAACGGTAACGTCTTGTGTTTTACCGAGACGTGGCTGAATGACGATACGGACAATATAGAGCTCGCGGGATTTTCCATGCACCGGCAGAACAGAGACGCTACCTCTGGTAAGATGAGGGGTGTGGGTGTCTATTTGTCAATAACAGCTGTTGCGCGATGTCTAATATTAAGTAAAAGAAGTCTCGAGGTATGGCTCGCTCTGAGGTAGAGTACCTCATGATAAGCTGTAGACCACACTATCTACCAAGAGCGTTCTCATCTATATTATTCGTAGCTGTCTATTTACCACCACAGAACGATGCTGGCACTAAGACCGCTCTCAACCAACTCTATAAGGCCATATGCTCTCCCTCGCCCTCCATTTGGCAAATCTGACCATAATTCTATCCTCCTGATCCCTGCTGACAAGCAACAACTAAAGCAGGAAGTACCAGTGACTCGCTCAATACGGAAGTGGTCAGATGACGCGGATGCTAAACTACAGGACTGTTTTGCTAGCACAGACTGGAATATGTTACGGTATTCATCCAATGGCATTGAGGAATACACCACCTCAGTCATCGGCTTCATCAATAAGTGTATCGACAAAGTCGTCCCCACAGTGATTGTACGTACATATCCCAACCAGAAGCCATGGATTACAGGAAACATCCGCATCAAGCAAGAAGCTAGAGCTGCCGCTTTCAAGGTGTGGGAGACTAATCCAGACACTTATAAGAAATCCCGCTATGCCCTCAGACGAACCATCCAACAATCAAAGCGTCAATAAAGGACTAAGATTGAATCCTACTACACCGGCTCTGACGCTCGTTGGATGTGGCAGGGCCTGAAAACTATTACGGATTACAAAGAGAAACCCAGACGCGAGCTGCCCAGTGAAGCGAGCCAACTAGACGGGCTAAATTTATTTTATGCTCACTTCGAGGAAAGCAACACTGAAGCATGGACGAGAGTACCAGCTGTTCTGAAGGACTGTGTGATAATGCTCTCGGTAGCCGATGTGAACAAAACCTTTAAACAGGTCAACATTCACAAAGCCGCTGGGCCAGACAGATTACCAGGACGTGTACTCAAAGCATGTGCAGACCAACTGTCAAGTGTCTTCACTGACATTTTCAACCTCTCCCTGACCAAGTCTGTAATACCTAAATGTTTCAAGCAGACCAACATAGTCCCTGCAGCGCATGGAGCGAAGGTAACCTGCCTAAATGATTACCGCCCGTGGCGCTCACGTCGGTAGCCATTAAGTGCTTTAAAAGGCTGATCATGGCTCACATCAACAGCATTCTCCAATTCACGTACCGCCCCAACAGATCCACAGATGATGCAATCTCAATCGCACTCCACACTGTCCTTTCTCACCTGGACAAAAGGAACATCTATGTGAGAATGCTGTTCATTGACTACAGCTCAGTGTTCAACACTATAGTGCCCAAGAAGCTCATCACTAAGCTAAGGACTCTGGGACTAAACACCTCCCTCTGTAACTAGATCCTGCACTTCCTGATGGGCCGCCCCCAGGTGTTAAGAGTAGGCAATGCTGAGCCTTAACACTGGAGCCCCTCAGGGTGTGTACTTAGTCCCCTCCTGTATTCCCTGTTGACCCACGACTGCATGGCCAAACACGACTCCAACACCATCGTTAAGTTTGCTGACGACACACCAGTGGTAGGCCTGATCACCGACAACGATGAGACGGCCTATAAGGAGGAGGTCAAATAATTTGTAGTGTGGTGCCATGACAACAAAATCTCCCTCATTGTGAGCAAGACAAAGGAGCTGATCGTGGACTACAGGAAAAGGCAGGCCAAACAGTCCCCCATTAACATCAACAGGACTGTAGTGGAGAGTTTCAAGTTCCTTGATCTCCACATCAATTAACTATCATGGTCCAAACATATCAACACAGTCGTGAAGAGGGTACAACAATGCCTATTCCCCCTCAGGAGACTAAAAATATTTGGCATGGGTCCCAAGATCCTCAAAAGGTTTTACAGCTGCACCATCGAGAGCATCCTGACCGTTTGCATCACTGCCTGGTATGGCAACTGCTCTGTATTTGACCGTAAGGCGCTACCGAGGTAGTGCGAACGGCCCAGTACATCACTGGGGCCAAGCTTCCTGCCATCCAGTACCTATACAATAGGTGGTGTCAGAGGAAAGCCCATAAAATTGTCAGAGACTCCAGTCACCCAAGTTATAGACTGTTCTCTCTGCTACCGCATGACAAGCACCGGGAGCGCCAAGTCTGGGACCAAAAGGCTCCTCAACAGGTTCTACCCCCAAGCCAGAATACTGCTGAACAATTCATAAATCACCACCGGACAATTCACATACCCCCCCCCCCCCTGTATACTTAACACTGACTCGGTACGGGTACAGAGTCAATGTGGAGGCTATTTACAGGGGGTACCGGTACCGAGTCGGTGCCCCCTGTATATAGCCTCCACATTGACTCTGACTCGGTACCGGTGCCCCCTGTATATAGCCTCCACACTGACTCTGTACCGGTTACCCCTGTATATAGTCTCCATATTGACTCTGTACCGGTGCCCCCTGTATATAGCCTCCACATTGACTGTGTACCAGTACCCCTGTATATAGCCTCCACACTGACTCTGTACCAGAACCCCTGTATATAGCCTCCACATTGACTCTGTACCGGTACCCCTGTATATAGCCTCCACACTGACTCGGTACCGGTTACCCCTGTATATAGCCTCCACATTGACTCTGTACCGGTACCCCCTGTATATAGTCTCCATATTGACTCTGTACCGGTGCCCCCTGTATATAGCCTCCACATTGACTGTGTACCAGTAACCCCTGTATATAGCCTCCCACATTGACT
>NW_026999718.1:0-9786 GCF_036934945.1 Oncorhynchus masou masou
GATAATAGGAAGGAGTTGTAATCAATAACACACCTCGCTTATTCTCTCAGGACTTTAAAGGGCCCTACACACTGTGGACCCAGCTTCCGCAGGGCAAGCGGAGAGGTAGGTTTCGGGTCGAGAGCCAGACCCTGTCCCCCGGCACAAACACAGGGGCCTCTACTCGCGGTGGCGGTCAGTCAGGACTTAGAGAACCGGTCCACAATCCACTAGAACCGTGGTGTTCCCCTGAGACGGCGGAAGATCGGTCAGTGAAATCTATGGACAGATGTGACCATGGCCGCTGTGGAGCCGGGAGGGGGTTGTAACTTCCCTCTAGGAAGGTGCCTAGGGAGCCTTACTCTGAGCGCACACTGAACAGGAGGAGACATAACCCTTAACGTCCTTAGCCAACGTAGGCCACCAATACCTCCCCTGAAGGCTCCCCACTGTCCTCGTCACCCCAGGGTGACCCGAGGAGGGTAGGACGTGAGCCCACCGAATCAGTTTGTCCCGAACACCAAGCGGCACGTACCTTCGCCCCGCTGGACACTGAGGAGGCGTGGGTTCAGCCCGTAACGCCCGCTCGATGTCCGAGTCCACCTCCCATACCACTGGTGCTACCAGCTTTGAGGCGGGAAGGATGGGAGTAGGTTCGGTGGACCCCTCCTCCGTGTCGTAGGCGGGACAGTGCGTCAGCCTTTACGTTCTGGGAGCCCGGTCTATAAGACAAAGTAAACCGGAACCGGGTGAAGAATATGGCCCACCTTGCCTGACGTGGGTTAAGTCTCCTAGCTGCCCGAATGTACTCCAGATTCTGGTGGTCGGTCCAGATGAGAAAGGGGTGCTTAGCCCCCTCAAGCCAGTGTCTCCACACCTTCAGAGCTCTAACCACCGCTAGCAACTCCCGGTCCCCCACATCATAGTTACGCTCCGCTGGGCTGAGCTTCCTTGAAAAGAAAGCGCAGGGCGGAGTTTTGGTGGCGTACCCGAGCGCTGTGATAGCACGGCACCCACCCCAGCCTCGGACGCGTCCACCTCCACTATGAATGCTAGAGAGGGGTCCGGATGCGCCAACACGGGCGCATCAGTGAACAGCGCCTTCAACTTGTTGAATGCTCCGTCCGCCTCTGCTGACCACTGCAACCGCACCGGGCCCCCCTTCAGCAGTGAGGTGATGGGAGCCGCTATCTGGCCAAAACCCCGGATAAACCTCCGGTAGAAGTTGGCAAAACCCAAAAACCGCTGCACCTCCTTTACCGTGGTCGGAGTCGGCCAATTACGCACGGCCCTAATGCGGTCGCCCTCCATCACTACCCCGAGGTGGAAATGCGATATCCCAGAAAAGAGACGGCTCGTTTAGAGAACACGCATTTCTCAGCCTTGACGTATAGGTCATGCTCCAGCAGTCTACCAAGCACCTTGCGCACCAGAGACACATGCGCGGTGTGAGTGGCCGAGTAGATGAGAATGTCATCGATGTAAACAACCACTCCCTGCCCGCACAGGTCCCTGAGAATCTCGTCTACAAAGGATTGGAAAACGGCTGGAGCATTCTTTAACCCATACGGCATGACGAGGTACTCATAGTGGCCTGATGTGGTACTAAATGCGGTTTTCCACTCGTCTCCCTTCCGAATACGCACCAGACTATACGCGCTCCTGAGATCCAGTTTTGTGAAGAACTGCGCTCCGTGGAACGATTCCACCGCCGTAGCGATGAGAGGTAGCGGGTAACTATACCCCACTGTGATGGCGTTTAGACCTCTATAATCGATACACGGACGCAAGCCTCCCTCCTTTTTCCTCACAAAAAAGAAACTCGAGGAGACGGGTGAAATGGAGGGCCGAATGTACCCCTGTCCCAGCGACTCCGTGACATATGTCTCCATTGCCAACGTCTCCTCCTGGGACAGCGGGTACACGTGACTCTTGGGAAGCGCAGCGTCTACCTGGAGATCTATCCTACAATCCCTTCCCGGTCGATAAGGTGGTAATTTAGTCGCTTTCACTTTACTGAAAGCTTTCGATTGCCAAATTGGCATACCGGGGAAATGCACACCGTGGAACCCTCTAAGTCTGGACTCTCCACCGACGTGGCACCGATTGAAACTCCCAAACACCTTCCAGAACACTCCTCTGACCACCCCTTGAGAACCCCCTGTCTCCACGGGCCTCTTAGGATTGTGCCGGGCCAGCCAGGGAGTCCCCAGCACCACTGGAAAACGAGGCGAATCAATAATAAAGAAACTGATACGTCTCTATGATTCCCCCTGCGTCACCATGTCCAGTGGGACCGTGGTCTCCCTGACCATCCCTGACCCTAATGGCCGGCTATCTATGGAGTGCACGGGGAAGGGAGAATCTATCGGCACCAGCGGAACCCCTAACTTAAGGGCGAGTCCGCGATCCATAAAGTTCCCAGCTGCGCCTGACCACTAGCGCCTATGCTGGCAAGAGGGAAAAAGTGGAAGGAAAAAAGTTAAGACAAACATGTGGCCAACAAGGGGTTCTGGGTGAGTTTGATGCTGACTCACCTGGGGTGACCGAGACGTTCCGCCTGCCATCTCTACTCCCAGACGGACCCCCAGCACCCGATCAGGCGTGTGTCCTCTCCGACCACAGTTGGTGCAGGTGGAGCCTCCTCCTCCGGTACCCCTCGGCGCAGCCCCTCCCAACTCCATCCGGAATGGGAGCAGAGGCTGGGTGGTGGAACGCACAGGACCCTCTCTGAACGCCCGAGCAGCCAGCAGATTATCCAGTCGAATGGACATGTCAATCAGCTGATCCAGTGACAGAGGGTGTCCCGGCACGCCAACTCCCGGCGGACGTCCCTTCCGGAGACCACACCGCAGTGGTCGATAAGGGCCCTGTCGCTCCACCCGGATCCTGCTGCCAAGGTCCGGAACTCCAGCACGTAATCCTGGGCGCCTCCTGCCTGAGATGAAATAGTCGCTCTCCCACCGCACGGCCGTCTAGAGGGTGATCAAATACGGCACGGAAGCCGCGGAAAACTCTGCAGTGCCCCGCGCTGAGTTTGGGCCATTCCAGACTGCATTCGCCCACTCCAGAGCACCGACCCGTGAGGCAGGAGAGATGAGGACACTCACCCTCTCTGCTCCAGAGGGAGTGGGTCTGATGGTGGCCAGGTATAGCTCCAGCTGAAGCAGAAACCCCTGGCAACCCGCCGCCGCTCCATCATAAGCCCTTGGTAGCGCAGATGGAGGGTGCTGAGTCGTGGAGATGGGGAGTCCGGAGCCGGGGTGCCAAGGGGAGAGAGGAGACCACTCCTTCCCATCGGTCCATCCTCTCCATCACTTGATCCATCGCGGATCCGATCCGATGGAGAACGGTGGTGTGGTGGAGAACCTGTTCCTCCATCGATGGGAGAGGGTTGGCTGCTGCTCCTGCTGACTCCATTCAATTTTTGGTGTGCGGATTCTGTAATGCTCCGGTGCCGTGGGCTGTGGAGTCAAAATGCAGGAGACAGAGAGTTCCATGCTGTGCGTCTTTAATAGCACCAACGCACCACAGAGTGCTCACAATAGGCGTGCCTCCCAAACACATGGAATCAAAATGTACAACAAAAATACACAACCAAGTACTCAACACGACTCTGCCAACAGAGTTTCAAAGGTTACACTGAAACAATCCCGCACAACAACCAGGCGGGCCGGCTGTCTAATAAAGACAAACTAATTAAACATAAACAGGTGTTACCACTAAACATACAAGGAGGGGAGGAAAGACAATCAGTGGCAGCTTAATAGGCCGGTGACGACGACCGTCCGAGCGCCACCCGCCCGGGAAAAGGGAACCACCTCGGTCGGACTCGTGACAGGGACACATTATTCAATTTCTGTTAGTCACATGTCTGTGGGAAATTCTTCAGTTTATGTCTCAGTTGTTGAATCTTGTTATGTTCATACAAATATTTACACATGTTAAGTTTGCTGAAAATAAAAACGCAGTTGACAGTGAAGAGGACGTTTTCTGTTTATATGGATGAGCGATAGCCGGGAGGCAAGATACAGTAGATGATATAGAATACAGTGTATGCATATGAGATGAGTAATGTAGGTTATGTAAACATGATTAAAGTGGCGTTATTTAAGATATTAGTTCTTTAAGCTAAGTCCCCCGGGCAGGTTCCATACCCCATACCATCCCATTAACCCTGCCTGTCTTTATACCTTGTGGCATAGCATCACGCGATTTACAACCTAACCTGATTTACAACCTAAATGATGTACACTACAGGTTGGCAATGCACCCGGGAGCTCGTTAGCTGCCTTACAGACTGGAAGGGCCTGTTTCTTCCGCCTTCTCTGACACCTGTTTAGTCTGCAGTCATAGTCTCCAGGGTAATTAGAGAAAAGCGACAGCAGCTCTAACCAATTGTAGGGTGCTGCTAGTCAGACCCATATTGTAATTGACACGTTTCTTTTTTGTTGCTGAGTTTATATGTGAAATGTTGCCTCTCATAAACAGATCAGGGATACTGTCTGTCTGCAGGGTGGGCATGTACAGTACGTACTATGTAACGCTGTTTGAAGGATGAGAGCTGTGTTCATACTTTTATTTGACTGAACACTAAAACACAAAACAACAACGGAATAAACTAAACCAAAAACGGTCCTGTGAGGTGCAGAAAACACTAAAACACAAAACAACAACGTGAAATAAACAAAACCAAGGTGCAGAAAAACACTAAAACACAACTAAAACAAACAGAAAAAAACTAAAACACAACGTGAAATAAACAAAACCAAGGTGCAGAAAAAAAAACACAAAACAACAACGTGAATAAACAAAACCAAGGTGCAGAAAACACTAAAACACAACGTGAATAAACAAACCAAGGCAGAAAAACACTAAACACAACGTGAATAAACAAAACCAAGGTGCAGAAAACACTAAAACACAACGTGAATAAACAAAACCAAGGTGCAGAAAACACTAAAACACAATGTGAATAAACAAAACCAAGGTGCAGAAAACACTAAAACAACAACGTGAATAAACAAAACCAAGGTGCAGAAAACACTAAAACACAAAACAACAACGTGAATAAACAAAACCAAGGTGCAGAAAACACCAAACACAAAACAACAACGTGAATAAACAAAACCAAAACGGTCCTGTGATGTGCAGAAAACACTAAAACACAAAACAACAACGTGAATAAACGAAACCAAAACGGTCATGTGAGGTGCAGAAAACACTAAAACACAAAACAACAACGTGAATAAACAAAACCAAGGTGCAGAAAACACTAAAACACAAAACAACAACGTGAATAAACAAAACCGAAACGGTCCTGTGAGATGCAGAAAACACTAAAACAGAAAATAACTACCAACAAAACACAGGTTGGATAAAGGCTACCTAAGTATGGTTCTCAATCAGAGACAACAATAGACGGCTGCCTCTAATTGAGAACCACACCCGGCCAAACATACAGAAATAGAAAACATAGAACACCCACCCCAACTCACGCCCTGACCAAACCAAAATAGAGACATAAAAGGATCTCTAAGGTCAGGGTGTGACAAGTGCGAAATATGCATCTGTGTTCCACCACTGAACAGACATAAAATCCTTATATAGATGTAGGATATTCATTTGAGCCAGTTTGCTACAGCAGGAAAATCCTGCAGCAACAGGAAATGTGAATTATTATGTGAATAAAAATTATGGACATTTTGTAGGGTTGATACATTTTTTTGTTAAGGCAAATCAAGTCTGAAATTTCAAAGTGAAAATGACAAACTTTTTGAAGGATTTATAAAACTAAATTACACTACACATTTGCATTTCCTGTAGGGAAATTCTCTGAATCAAAAGAGTGATCAAATTAGGATCTTACATCTGTACCTGCATAGTCGCACATGGAAGAAGGACATTTTTATTATGTTGCTATTCCCTATAACAACAAAACACAAAACATTCACCAATTTGTAAGTCGCTCTGGATAAGAGCGTCTGCTAAATGACTTAAATGTAAATGTAAATGTAACAAAAATGAGTAATGCCCTGCAAACTTCCAGATTTGAAGCTTTCGAGATACATCATATAACTTGGGAAAATGACAGTGCACACAATGAGTGACTTGTTAACACACAATTATCATGGTGAAATAAGTCATTAGAGGAGATGAAGATAGGATAGATAAGACAGTGAGGATAGGATAGATAAGACAGTGAGGATAGGATAGATAAGACAGTGAGGATAGGATAGATAAGACAGTGAAGATAGGATAGAATAAGACAGTGAGGATAGGATAGATAAGACAGTGAGGATAGGATAGATAAGACAGTGGGGATATGACAGATAAGACAGCGAGGATAGGATAGAATAAGACAGTGAGGATAGGATAGATGAGACAGTGAGGATAGGATGTTCAATCGGGTTTAAGTCCGGGCTCTGGCTGGGCCACTTAAGGACATCCAGAGACTGTATCCTTAGGGTTGTTGTTGTGTTGGGATGGTGCCACGTTTCCTCCAAATGTGACACTTGGTATTCAGGCCAAAGAGTTTAATTTTGGTTTCATCAGACCAGAGAGTCTTGTTTCTCATGATCTGAGAGTTCTTTAGGTGCCCTTTGGCAAATTCCAAGTGGGCTGTCATGTACCTTTTAACGCCTTAACGGTACACGTTCCCAAGGGGCCCCCCCCCCCAAGCTCAACTCAAAAGATGGCGCACAGAATGCAAAAATATTCTTAAAAATATTTAACCTCCACACATTTGTAACGGCGTTCTTTTGTTGTTGAAGGAGAGTCGGACCGAAATGCAGCGTGTAAGTTACTCATGTTTATTAAGTGAAGACAAAACGAACGAACTAACACAAATAACTAATAAATACAAAGAAAACAACAAACAGAACGGAAACCTAATACAGCCTGACTGGTGAAACTAACACAGAGACAGGAACAATCACCCACGAAATGCAAAGCGAAAAACAGGCTACCTAAATCTGGATTCCAATCAGCGACAACGAGAAGCACCTGACTCCGATTGAGAACGCCTCAGGCTAACCAACCTAATTAACCACACACACACACCTAATCAACTACAATCCCAAACACACTACAAACCCCAAAACGAAAATACAATACATAATAACCCCATGTCACACCCTGGTCTGACTAACTATCAACTCAAAACACACAATACTAAGACCAAGTGACCAGAACCCCCCCCTAAGGTGCGGACTCGAGAGCACCTCAGCCATAGGGAGGGGTCGGGTGAAGGGGCGATCTGTCCATGGTCGCGGTTCCGGCTCCGGGCTGTGGACCCCACTTCAAAAATATCAATGTTCCTCCCCTTGGCAGCGTCCATAGATAGTCCACCCCACAACCGCCGACCATGGCCGAATAGTCCTCACCCAGAACCCTACATAATAGAAGAGCAGCTCGTGACTGAGGGGCAGCTCGGGACTGAGGCAGCTCGGGACTGAGGGACAGCTCGGGACTGAGGGACAGCTCGGGACTGAGGGACAGCTCGGGACAGAGGGGCAGCTCGGGACAGAGGGGCAGCTCGGGACAGAGGGGCAGCTCAGCACTGAGAAAAAGCCCAGTACTGAGAAAAAGCCCAGTACTGAGAAAAAGCCCAGCCAGGAAGTAGAATCCGGCAGATCCAGGCTGACTGGCGGATCCTGGCCGACTGGCGGATCCTGGCTGACTGGCGGATCCTGGCCGACTGGCGGATCCTGGCTGACTGGCAGATCCTGGCTGACTGGCAGATCCTGGCTGACTGGCAGATCCTGGCTGACAGGCAGATCTGGCTGACTGGCTGACTGGAGGATCCTGGCTGACTGGCAGATCTGGAAGAGTCTGGTTGACTGGCAGATCTGGAAGAGTCTGGTTGACTGGCAGATCTGGAAGAGTCTGGCTGACTGGAATGGTCTGGCTGACTGGCAGATCTGGAAGAGTCTGGCTGACTGGCAGATCTGGCTGCTTCATGCTGACTGACGGCTCAGGCTGCTCCATGGCAGATTGACAGCTCTGGCGGCTTCCTGCAGATTGGCAGCTCCATGCAGACTGGCAACTCCATGCTGACTGGCAGATCTGGAAGAGTCTGGTTGACTGGCAGATCTGGAGGAGTCTGGCTGACTGGAATGGTCTGGCTGACTGGCAGATCTGGAAGAGTCTGGCTGACTGGCAGATCTGGCTGCTTCATGCTGACTGACGGCTCAGGCTGCTCCATGCAGATTGACAGCTCTGGCGGCTTCTTGCAGATTGGCAGCTCCATGCAGACTGGCAACTCCATGCAGACTAGCAGCTCAGGCTGCTGTATACAGACAGGAGGCTCCGGCAGCGCTGTAGAGGAGGAAGGCTCTAGAACCGCTGAACAGACGGGAGACTCCGACAGCGCAGGAGAGGGAGAAAGCGCTGGCTGCGCTGAACAGGCGAGGCGCACTGTAGGCCTGATGCGTGGTGCTGGCACTGGTGGTATTTGGCCGAGGACACGCACAGGAAGCCTAGTGCGGGGAGCTGCTACTGGAGGGCTGGGGTGTGGAGGTGGTTCTGGATAGACCGGACCGTGCAGGCGCACTGGAGCTCTTGAGCACCGAGCCTGCCCAACCTTACCTGGTTGAATACTCTCGGTTGCCCTGCCAGTGCTGTGAGGAGAAATAGCCCGCACTGGGCTATGTAGGCTAACCGGAGAAACAGAGCGCAAGGCTGGTGCCATGAAAACCGGCCCAAGGAGACGCACTGGAGAACGGATGCGTAGAGCCGGCTTCATAGCATTTGGCTCGACGCTCAATCTAGCCCGGCCGATACGCAGAGCTGAAATATACCGCACCGGGCTATGCACCCGCACTGGGGACACCGTGCGCACCACTGCATAACACGGTGCCTGCCCGGTCTCTCTAGCCCTCTGGTAAGCACAGGGAGATTGCGCAGGTCTCCTACCTGACGCAGCCATACTCCCTGATAGCCCCCCCCCAAAAAAATTTTGGGGCTGCTTTTCGGGCTTCCTTGCCAACCGTGTTCCCTCGTATCGTCGGCTCCTATCTCCGGCTGCCTCTGCTCTCCTTAGTGCCTCCACCTGTTGCCATGGGAGGCGATTTCTTCCGGCCAATATCTCCTCCCAAGTGTAGCAACCTTTACCATTCAGCACGTCTTCCCATGTCCATTCTTCGAATAATTCCTCCTCCCTTTGCTGCTCCAGCTGTCGCTGCCTGTTAACACGCTGCTCCTGATTACGCTGTTCCTGCCTGTTGACACGCTGCTCGGTCCGAGAGTGGTGGGTGATTCTGTAACGGCGTTCTTTTGTTGTTGAAGGAGAGTCGGACCGAAATGCAGCGTGTAAGTTACTCATGTTTATTAAGTGAAGACAAAACGAACGAACTAACACGAATAACTAATAAATACAAAGAAAACAACAAACAGAACGAAACCTAATACAGCCTGACTGGTGCAACCTACACAGAGACAGGAACAATCACCCACGAAATGCAAAGCGAAAATCAGGCTACCTAAATACGGTTCCCAATCAGCGACAACGAGAAGCACCTGACTCTGATTGAGAACCGCCTCAGGCAGCCAACCTAATTAACACACACACACACCCCTAATCAACTACAATCCCAAACACTACAAACCCCAATACAAAAATACAATACATAATAACCCCATGTCACACCCTGGTCTGACTAACTAATAAACTAAAACACACAATACTAAGACCAAGGCGTGACACATTAACAAGTCCAATAGCTCAAATGAAAGATAAACACCTTGTTCATCTACCCAGCGAGTCAGATTTCTAAAATGTTTTACGGCGAAAACATAGCACATATG
>NW_026999719.1:0-9782 GCF_036934945.1 Oncorhynchus masou masou
GCCACTGACACTGCCTGCAACGGAAAAATGCGGTCTCTCCTTCACTGCAGCCGAGGTGAGTAAAACATTTAAACGTGTTAACCCTCGCAAGGCTGCAGGCCCAGACGGCATCCCCAGCCGCGCCCTCAGAGCATGCGCAGACCAGCTGGCTGGTGTGTTTACGGACATATTCAATCAATCCCTATACCAGTCTGCTGTTCCCACATGCTTCAAGAGGCCACCATCGTTCCTGTTCCCAAGAAAGCTAAGGTAACTGAGCTAAACGACTACCGCCCCGTAGCACTCACTTCCGTCATCATGAAGTGCTTTGAGAGACTAGTCAAGGACCATATCACCTCCACCCTACCTGACTCCCTAGACCCACTCCAATTTGCTTACCGCTCAAATAGGTCCACAGACGATGCAATCTCAACCACACTGCACACTGCCCTAACCCATCTGGACAAGAGGAATACCTATGTGAGAATGCTGTTCATCGACTACAGCTCGGCATTCAACACCATAGTACCCTCCAAGCTCGTCATCAAGCTCGAGACCCTGGGTCTCGGCCCACCCTGTGCAACTGGGTACTGGACTTCCTGACGGGCCGCCCCAGGTGGTGAGGGTAGGTAACAACATCTCCTCCCCGCTGATCCTCAACACTGGGGCCCCACAAGGTGCGTTCTGAGCCCTCTCCTGTTCTCCCTGTTCACCCACAACTGCGTGGCCACGCACGCCTCCAACTCAATCATTAAGTTTGCGGACGACACAACAGTGGTAGGCTTGATTACCAACAACGACGAGACGGCCTACAGGGAGGAGAGGTGAGGGCCCTTGGAGTGTGGTGTCAGGAAAATAACCTCACACTCAACGTCAACAAAACTAAGGAGATGATTGTGGACTTCAGGAAACAGCAGAGGGAACACCCCCCTATCCACATCGATGGAACAGTAGTGGAGAGAGTAGCAAGTTTTAAGTTCCTCGGCATACACATCACAGACAAACTGAATTGTTCCACTCACACAGACAGCATTGTGAAGAAGGCGCAGCAGCGCCTCTTCAACCTCAGGAGGCTGAAGAAATTCGGCTTGTCACCAAAAACACTCACAAACTTCTACAGAGGCACAATCGAGAGCATCCTGGCGGGCTGTATCACCGCCTGGTACGGCAACTGCTCCGCCCTCAACCGTAAGGCTCTCCAGAGGGTAGTGAGGTCTGCACAACGCATCATCGGGGGGCAAACTACCTGCCCTCCAGGACACCTACACCACCCGATGTTACAGGAAGGCCATAAAGATCATCAAGGACATCTACCACCCGAGCCACTGCCTGTTCACCCCGCTATCATCCAGAAGGCGAGGTCAGTACAGGTGCATCAAAGCTGGGACGAGAGACTGAAAAACAGCTTCTATCTCAAGGCCATCAGACTGTTAAACAGCCACCACTAACATTGAGTGGCTGCTGCCTACACACTGACACTGACTCAACTCCAGCCACTTTAATAATGGGAATTGATGGGAAATGTTGTAAATATATCACTAGCCACTTTAAACAATGCTACCTTATATAATGTTACTTACCCTACATTATTCATCTCATATGCATACCTATATACTGTACACTATATCATCGACTGCATCCTTATGTAATACATGTATCAATAGCCACTTTAACTATGCCACTTTGTTTACATACTCATCTCACATGTATAGACTGTACTCGATACCATCTACTGTATCTTGCCTATGCTGCTCTGTACCATCACTCATTCATATATCCTTATGTACATATTCTTTATCCCCTTACACTGTGTATAAGACAGTAGATTAGGAATTGTTAGTTAGATTACTTGTTGGTTATTACTGCATTGTCGGAACTAGAAGCACAAGCATTTCGCTACACTCGCATTAACATCTGCTAACCATGTGTATGTGACAAATAAAATTTGACTTGATTTGATTTGATTTGATTTGACAAATCTGAGTTTGCGGATGCCAGAATAACGCACCCTGCCCCAATGCATGGTGCAAACTGTAAAGTTTGGTGGAGGAGGAATAATGGTCTGGGGCTGTTCATGGTTAGAGCTAGGCCCCTTAGTTCCAGTGAAGGGAAATCTTAACGCTACAGTGTACAGTGACATTCTAGAAGATTCTGTGCTTTCAACTTTGTGGCAACAGTTTGGGAAAGGCCCTTTCCTGTTTCAGCATGACAATGCCCCTGTGCACAAAGCGAGGTCCATACAGAAATGGTCTGTCAAGATCGGTGTGGAAGAACTTGACAGGCCTGCACAGAGCCCTGACCTCAATCCCTTCGAACACCTTTGAGATGATATGGAATGCCGACTGCTAGCCAGGCCTAATCGCCCAACATCCGTGACCAACCTCACTAATGGTCTTGTGGCTGAATGGAAGCAAGTCCCCACAGCAGTGTTCCAACATCTAGTGGAAAGCCTTCCAAGACAGTGGAGGCAGTTATAGCAGCAAAAGAGGGGACCAACTCCATATTAATGTCCATGATTTTGGAATGAGATGTTCGACAAGCAGGTGTCCACATACTGTAGGTGTAACAGTTATTATTGGTGATTCTCTTTGTCACTCTATTGTAAGCCAATTAGTTTTGTCTTAACTTCACCTACTCAACATGGAATCTTACTGGCTGGTTGGCGTGGCTTGCTTGTTTGAGTTAGAATCATCCCTGTCAACAAGTGCCAAACTAGCTATACATTAAAAGTTATTTTTATACTCAAAGGGCAAATATACAAGTTATATCAATTTGTCTTTAAACATTGGTGGAATATTGTACATGAGATGTGGTGTTTCCTTTGAATATTTGTGGTAAATTTTGGCAAATATAATTTCAGCAAATACTAGCTGGTTATTCACTGTGTCTGGGGTGTTTTATGTATTTTGTACAGCGTGCATGCAGAGAGTAGAATGATCTGTGATCTCTTGCATGATGTGATATTTCTCTATCAGATACATTTGTGAAATGATTAGTATATTGTGCATTGTAATTTTCATGTATTCCTGTTGTGGTAAAGTTTGATTATTTTTGGTAACTATGTTACCCCAGTCAACAAGTGCCAAACCAGGGAGCTCGTGCAGAGAGTAGAATGTTCTGTGGTGGCTGCATTGCATGATGTGCTTTTCTGTATCAGATATTATACAACGGGTGGTTCTAATCCTGAATGCTGATTGGTTGAAACCGCATTCCAGCCTGTGTCTATTCCATAATTACCACTGGCTAAGTCTATGACGTTAAAATGCCTATTTACTCTGTTCCATCTGACTGCGCAATCCACTGTCATTAGCCCAGCGTCAATTTATAAGTTGATCTCCACTATAAAAAGCATCTAGACATTATCTCACATTTCTTTTAGACTAGCATTTTGTTTTTCAACTGTGGAGATTTGTATAAATCTTGCTGTCTGTCTCCAACATTTGCAACATTGTTTCAATATTCAAATTAGATCTCCAGCTGTCCCATAGTAATAACTGGAACTTCCATCAAGAGCTGGCCAGCTAGCCATCTAACTAGCTACTAGTCTTTGTTAGCCACAGCTAGCGGTCTTTTTTCCCCCGGCATCAGCCAGCCTTAGCTCGGACAACACCTGCCAGTCTGCACAGTGCGATATCAAGCCAGAGCATATCGGACTGCTTCCCTCTACCATAACACCGGATTCCTGCAACCCGCCTCACCCAATGTGGTACGGATTTGGTATTTTTATTCCTTATAACTGGAACTTTCATCAGGAGTTTGCCAGCTAACTAGCCACTAGTCTTTGTTAGCCACGACTAGCGGTCCTGCCTTTTTCCCCAGCATCAGACTGCCTTAGCTCGGACAATCACCTGCCAGTCTGCACAGCGATATCAACCCAAAGCATATCGGACTGCTTCTCTTTACCATATCACCGGATTCTGCCGCTCTGGATCATTACACCAGATATTTCCTCAGAATCATCGCAGCTAGCTAGCTGCAAACGAGTGGCTACTGTTAGCTAATGCCTCTGTCCCGAAGCAAGCACCAGCTAGCCTGAGCTAACCTCGAGCTAGGCCCATACCAGCTAATTCTAGGGCTACAATACCTCCTTTGCCAATTGACCTGGACCCTTTATCGTCGTCATGGAGCCCCACCGATCCATCATGACTGGACTGCCGATGTGATCGCCCGATGTGGTCTCAACTGGCTATTCTGTTACGATATCGCCAAAGAACCATCTACTAGCCCCAGCCCGCTAGTTTTCTGAATGCTGTATCCCCTGTTCGCCTAGCGTAGTAGTGTCTACCGAACAGCACCCTGACTCACCTATTGCTGCTCTTTTGACCCTATGATCACTCGGCTCCACAGCTGATACCCCCTGGACTGTTTCAATAACACGCTACCTCATTTTGTTTACCTGTCGGCTCTAGCCTCGAACTCAGGTCCTGTATGTACCTAACTGACCCGCTCTGCCCATTCATCACCATTTACCCGTTGTTGTCTTAGCTCTCTGATCAACACCTGTGATTGCTTTATGCCTCTCTCTAATGTCAATATTCCTTGTCTACTGCTGTCTTGGCTAGTTTTTGTTTTATTTCACTGTAGAGCCCTCAGTCCCGCTCAAAATGCCCTAGATAGCTCTTTCGTCCCACCCCACACACATGCAAAAACGCAGCAGCGCCTCTTCAACCTCAGGAGGCTGAAGAAATTCGGCTTGTCACCAAAGACACTCACAAACTTCTACAGATGCACAATCGAGAGCATCCTGGCGGGCTGTATCACCGCCTGGTACGGCAACTGCTCCGCCCACAACCGTAAGGCTCTCAGAGTGTAGTGAGGTCTGCACAACGTATCACCGGGCGCAAACTACCTGCCCTCCAGGACACCTACACCACCCGATGTTACAGGAAGGCCATAAAGATCATCAAGGACAACACCCACCGAGCCACTGCCTGTTCACCCCGCTATCATCCAGAAGGCGAGGTCAGTCCAGGTGCATCAAAGCTGGGACCGAGAGACTGAAAAACAGCTTCTATCTCAAGGCCATCAGACTGTTAAACAGCCACCACTAACATTGAGTGGCTGCTGCTAACTACACTGACTCCAACTCCAGCCACTTCAATAATGGGAATTGATGGGAAGGATGTAAAATATATCACTAGCCACTTTAAACAATGCTACCTAATATAATGTTTACATACCCTACATTATTCATCTCATATGTATACGTATATACTGTACTCTATATCATCTACTGCATCTTTATGTAATACATGTATCACTAGCCACTTTAAACTATGCCACTTTGTTTACATACTCATCTCATATGTATATACTGTACTCGATACCATCTACTGCATCTTGCCTATGCCGCTCTGTGCCATCACTCATTCATATATCTGTATGTACATATTCTTTATCCCCTTACACTGTGTATAAGAAATTAGTTTTGGAATTGTTAGTTAGATTACTTGTTGGTTATTACTGCATTGTCGGAACTAGAAGCACAAGCATTTCGCTACACTCGCATTAACATCTGCTAACCATGTGTATGTGACAAATAACATTTGATTTGATTTTGATTTGATTTGAACTTGTTCTCAACTGGCCTACCTGGTTAAATAAAGGTTAAATATTTGTATTTATTTTTAAAAGGTGTCGGGAGTCGGAACGAGGCAGATAAACAGGTAGCGTTTCTCAGCCAGTCTAAATCAGGAATCAGCTGGCATCATTTTTATGATGTATGCAAAGAAGTGTCAATTTAAAAAAGGAAAATTAAACGAAGTGCAGCTAGTTTGCAGTCTCAAGAAGAGTACTTTACTAAGGCCCATGCTGTGGTTAATAAAACCTGATTTGGATATATCTGACTGTTTTTTCTGCATAATATTTAGATGTGATTCTTTAGAATTTAGAACAAAATTCTGCTAAATGCTACCTCCTGTTCACATAGCGTTTGTGGCGTTTCCATGGCGTTTCGATTGTTTTGGTTGAGTTTTATTATCTCTTTGGTGCATGTATGGCCTACAAGTCCATGGAGTGTTAAAGTGGATCTGACTACTCTGCAGATATGAAGCAAAAAGATAATCATAATATCAGTCAAAAATATCAAATTTCCAGTTTATGCTAAAAAACAAACATTATACAAGGTTTTAGAAATAGCATCTACAAAAAGATTGCAGTGAGAGTGCAGTATAACTGCAGTATACTGAAAATACTGTGTCCAAAATATATTTTTTTTACTGCAGTAATTATGCAGTGTAACTGCAGTTACAGTGCAGAATAACTGCAGGTCAACTGCAGTACAGTATATACATATACATATATATATGTAATATTGACAATTACAACAATACTGAATGAACAATGAATGAACAAACACTTTTATTTTAACTTAATATAATACATAAATAAAATATATGTAGTCTCAAATAAATAATGATACATGTTCAATTTGGTTTAAATAATGCAAAAACACTGTTTTTGTGTAGAAAGTAATAGTGCAAATGTGCCATGTAAAAAAGCTAATGTTCATGTTCCTTGCTCAGAACATGAGAACATATGAAAGCTGGTGGTTCCTTTTAACATGAGTCTTCAATATTCCCAGGTAAGAAGTTTTAGGTTGTAGTTATTATAAGAATTATGATGCATTGATTATTTCTCTCTATACCATGGGTGTCAAACTCTGGCCCGTGGGCCAAATTTGGCCCGCGGGGTAATTATATTTGGCCCGCGAGACAATACCAAATTACTACTAGAGCTGGCCAGCCGGTATTATACAGCACATTCAACACTAATACTACGAATCCCATAATGCTCTGCTGTTTTTCGCGCGCCAATCAGGACAGGACCCAGAACGCATCTCTCCTCTGTGACAGTAGTCATAGCAACATAGACGCTACAACTGTCAGCGAGCTAACCCTTTCCAAAAATGGCGAAAAGAAAGGCAGAAAACAGAGCTTTCTGGACAAGTGGGAGGCAGAATATCTGTTTACATATGTAAAGACAAACCTGTTTGTCTTGTTTGTGGAGTGCGTGGCTGTAAGTGAGTACAACATTAGACGACACTGATGAAAGCGAAACACCATGACAAATACAAGGACCTGGACATGACTCAAAGGAGCCAGAAAAGTAGAGGAGATGAAAAGAAGCTTGGTTTTCACAACAGAATATGTTTAAAAAAGCCACATCACAAAGCGAGGCTGCTGTAAAGGCTAGTTATATAGTGCAGCAGAGATCGCAAAATCAGCCCGGCCCTTTAATGAGGAGAGTTCATGAAAAAGTGCATGATGAAGGTTTGTGACCTCGTATGCCCAGAGAAAAAACAAGCATTTTCAAACGTGAGCCTGAGCAGGAAACACAGTAGCTGATCGCACATGTGATCTTGCCACCAATCTGTATGACCAGCTGATGGAAAAGGAAAAGATTTTGTTGCGTTCTCCCTCGCTGTGGATGAGAGCTGCGACGCATCTGATACTGCTCAGCTGTCAGTCTTCATCCGTGGAGTGGACTCAAATCTGTGTGTTACGGAGGAGCTATTAGGATTCAAATCAATGCATGGCACAACCACAGGAAAGGAAATCTTTGAGGAGGTTTCCAAATGTGTAACTGAAATAAAGCTGCCGTGGGATAAACTCGTTGGATTAACGACAGATGGTGCGCCAGCGATGTGCGGTAAAAAGAGTGGACTGGTGGGCATGGTTCGGGAGAAGATGCGGGAAGAGAACTGTGCAGGTGAGCTAACTGTTTACCACTGCATCATACATCAGGAAGCACTGTGTGCCAAAGCCCTAAAGATGGAACATGTTATGACCACAGTAACACAGGTAGTTAACTTTATAAGAGCCAAAGGTCTAAATCACCGCCAGTTTAAATCTTTTCTGGAGGAGTGTGGTTCGGAATACGCAGACGTGCCGTATCACATAGAGGTGAAGGGAAGCATAGAGGAAAGTACTGAACAGATGTTTCGAGCTGTGTGAGGAAATATGTCGAATTCTGAAACCAAAGGGAAGGATACAGCAGAGTCTCGGGAGCAAAAGATCCTGTGTGAGCTGGTTTTCTGTGACATCTCGAGCCATTCACGCTGAACCTGCAGCTTCAGGGGGCGGGGGCGATCATCACAGACATGTATGCTGCAGTGAGGCCTTCAAAACTAAACTGTGCCTGTGGGAGAATCAGATGCTGCAAGGAAACCCTTGCCATTTTCCCTGCTGCCAATCCATAAAAGCGCAGATCTCTACCGCCGTGTTCCCATGCGCACAGTTTGCTGAAAAACTCAGTGTTCTCGCCGCTGAGTTTAGCCGGCTGATTTGCCGAATTTCGATGCCCAGAAATGCAAGTTTGAACTGCTTAGTAATCCCTTCGCAGTTGATGTGGAAAATGCACCAACCAACATCCAAATGGAGCTGATTGAACTCCAGTGCAACGACACGCTGAAGTCATAGTATGATGCTGTGGGCGCGCACAGTTTCCACGGTTCATCCCTGACACAATGCCTCAGCTCCGCACCCAAGCTGCTCAGATGCTCTCCATGTTCGGCAGCACTTATCTATGCGAGCAACTTTTCTCCTCGATGAAGATGACCAAAACAACTCACAGGGAGGCGTCTGACTGATGAACATCTTCGCTCGATACTGAGGATTTCTTCAGCTCAGAGTTTGAGCCCAGACATTGATGAACTAGCATCCAGAAGAGATGCCAGGTATCTGGCTTGGGCACATCAGATTAGACCAGTGTGCAATTATTAACGTTTTCTTTTGTACTTTTTCTTGCTACAAGGCATGGGCTTGAATGGTTGATTGATTTATTATCATTTTATTTGTAAAATTATTAGCCAGTGGAAAAAGTTTATTTTGGTTAAATCAGAAGGCTGCAAATAGAAAAGAGGCATACAATTTTTATTTAAATTGTATTTTATTTAATAAATGAATGCCATTGATGTGTTTTTTCATTTGAAATTGATTTTGCATGTCTCCACTATTAAATTATGTATTGTATGGTAATAAGCGTGCTTGTTCCATATTCAATGTTAAAGCAAACTTGTTTGGGTCCATATTAAAGGTTAATTTGTTCAATGTTGGCCCGTGACTTTGTTCAGCTTTTACATTTTGGCCCACTGGGTATTTGAGTTTGACACCCCTGCTCTATACCATTTGTATTTTATATACCTTTGACTATTGGATGTTCTTATAGGCACTTTAGTATTGCCAGCACTGTGCAACAAGCATTGTTAAGAGCTGCTGGCAAACGCAGTGAAGTGCTGTTTGAAGGAATACTTATGAGCCTGCTGCTGCCACCACTGCTCAGTCAGACTGCTCTATCAAATATCAAATCACAGACTTAATTATAATTAAATTGTAATTAAATAAACACACAGAAATACGAGCCTTTGGTCATTAATATGGTCAAATCCAGAAACCATCATTTGAAAAACAAAACGTTTATTCTTTCAGTGAAATACGTGAACCGTTCCGTATTTTATCGGCAGCCCTAAGTCTAAATATTGCTGTTGCACAACCTTCAATGTTATGTCATAATTATGTAAAATTCAGGCAAACTAATCACGGCCTTTGTTAGGAAGAAATGGTCTTCACATATACCCTGACTCTGCTTGCACTGAATGCAAGAGAAGCGTGGTGGCAGGTAGCCTTGCGTTTGGCTAGTAACCGAAAGGTTGCTATATCGAATCCCTGAGCTGACAAGGTAAAAATCTGTCATTCTGCGCCTGAACTTGGCAGTTAAACCACTGTCCCTTGGCCTTCATTGTAAATAAGATTGTGTTCTTAACTGACTTGCCTAGTTAAATAAAAGGTTAAGTAAAAAAGTGT
>NW_026999720.1:0-9782 GCF_036934945.1 Oncorhynchus masou masou
GGCCTGTTAACATCTCTGTTTAATATCACACATTATTTAGATACTGACTGGTGGCCTGTTAACGTCTCTGTTTAAATGCACTATCACACATTATTTAGATACTGACTGGTGGCCTGTTAACATCTCTGTTTAATATCACACATTATTTAGATACTGACTGGTGGCCTGTTAACATCTCTGTTTAATATCACACATTATTTAGATACTGACTGGTGGCCTGTTAACATCTCTGTTTAATATCACACATTATTTAGATACTGACTGGTGGCCTGTTAACATCTCTGTTTAATATCACACACATTATTTAGATACTGACTGGTGGCCTGTTAACATCTCTGTTTAATATCACACATTATTTAGATACTGACTGGTGGCCTGTTAACATCTCTGTTTAATATCACACACATTATTTAGATACTGACTGGTGGCCTGTTAACATCTCTGTTTAATATCACACACATTATTTAGATACTGACTGGTGGTCTGTTAACATCTCTGTTTAATATCACACATTATTTAGATACTGACTGGTGGCCTGTTAACATCTCTGTTTAATATACACACATTATTTAGATACTGACTGGTGGCCTGTTAACATCTCTGTTTAATATCACACATTATTTAGATACTGACTGGTGGCCTGTTAACATCTCTGTTTAATATCACACATTATTTAGATACTGACTGGTGGCCTGTTAACATCTCTGTTTAATATCACACATTATTTAGATACTGACTGGTGGTCTGTTAACATCTCTGTTTAATATCACACATTATTTAGATACTGACTGGTGGCCTGTTAACATCTCTGTTTAATATCACACATTATTTAGATACTGACTGGTGGCCTGTTAACATCTCTGTTTAATATCACACATTATTTAGATACTGACTGGTGGCCTGTTAACATCTCTGTTTAATATCACACATTATTTAGATACTGACTGGTGGTCTGTTAACATCTCTGTTTAATATCACACATTATTTAGATACTGACTGGTGGCCTGTTAACATCTCTGTTTAATATCACACATTATTTAGATACTGACTGGTGGCCTGTTAACATCTCTGTTTAATATCACACATTATTTAGATACTGACTGGTGGCCTGTTAACATCTCTGTTTAATATCACACATTATTTAGATACTGACTGGTGGCCTGTTAACATCTCTGTTTAATATCACACATTATTTAGATACTGACTGGTGGCCTGTTAACATCTCTGTTTAATATCACACATTATTTAGATACTGACTGGTGGCCTGTTAACATCTCTGTTTAATATCACACATTATTTAGATACTGACTGGTGGCCTGTTAACATCTCTGTTTAATATCACACATTATTTAGATACTGACTGGTGGCCTGTTAACATCTCTGTTTAATATCACACATTATTTAGATACTGACTGGTGGCCTGTTAACATCTCTGTTTAATATCACACATTATTTAGATACTGACTGGTGGCCTGTTAACATCTCTGTTTAATATCACACATTATTTAGATACTGACTGGTGGCCTGTTAACATCTCTGTTTAATATCACACATTATTTAGATACTGACTGGTGGCCTGTTAACATCTCTGTTTAATATCACACATTATTTAGATACTGACTGGTGGCCTGTTAACATCTCTGTTTAATATCACACATTATTTAGATACTGACTGGTGGCCTGTTAACATCTCTGTTTAATATCACACATTATTTAGATACTGACTGGTGGCCTGTTAACATCTCTGTTTAATATCACACATATTATTTAGATACTGACTGGTGGCCTGTTAACATCTCTGTTTAATATCACACAATTATTTAGATACTGACTGGTGGCCTGTTAACATCTCTGTTTAATATCACACATTATTTAGATACTGACTGGTGGCCTGTTAACATCTCTGTTTAATATCACACATTATTTAGATACTGACTGGTGGCCTGTTAACATCTCTGTTTAATATCACACATTATTTAGATACTGACTGGTGGCCTGTTAACATCTCTGTTTAATATCACACATTATTTAGATACTGACTGGTGGCCTGTTAACATCTCTGTTTAATATCACACACATTATTTAGATACTGACTGGTGGCCTGTTAACATCTCTGTTTAATATCACACACTTATTTAGATACTGACTGGTGGCCTGTTAACATCTCTGTTTAATATCACACATTATTTAGATACTGACTGGTGGCCTGTTAACATCTCTGTTTAATATCACACATTATTTAGATACTGACTGGTGGCCTGTTAACATCTCTGTTTAATATCACACATTATTTAGATACTGACTGGTGGCCTGTTAACATCTCTGTTTAATATCACACATTATTTAGATACTGACTGGTGGCCTGTTAACATCTCTGTTTAATATCACACACATTATTTAGATACTGACTGGTGGCCTGTTAACATCTCTGTTTAATATCACACATTATTTAGATACTGACTGGTGGCCTGTTAACATCTCTGTTTAATATCACACATTATTTAGATACTGACTGGTGGCCTGTTAACATCTCTGTTTAATATCACACATTATTTAGATACTGACTGGTGGCCTGTTAACATCTCTGTTTAATATCACACATTATTTAGATACTGACTGGTGGCCTGTTAACATCTCTGTTTAATATCACACATTATTTAGATACTGACTGGTGGCCTGTTAACATCTCTGTTTAATATCACACATTATTTAGATACTGACTGGTGGCCTGTTAACATCTCTGTTTAATATCACACACATTATTTAGATACTGACTGGTGGCCTGTTAACATCTCTGTTTAATATCACACATTATTTAGATACTGACTGGTGGCCTGTTAACATCTCTGTTTAATATCACACATTATTTAGATACTGACTGGTGGCCTGTTAACATCTCTGTTTAATATCACACATTATTTAGATACTGACTGGTGGCCTGTTAACATCTCTGTTTAATATCACACATTATTTAGATACTGACTGGTGGCCTGTTAACATCTCTGTTTAATATCACACATTATTTAGATACTGACTGGTGGCCTGTTAACATCTCTGTTTAATATCACACATTATTTAGATACTGACTGGTGGCCTGTTAACATCTCTGTTTAATATCACACATTATTTAGATACTGACTGGTGGCCTGTTAACATCTCTGTTTAATATCACACATTATTTAGATACTGACTGGTGGCCTGTTAACATCTCTGTTTAATATCACACATTATTTAGATACTGACTGGTGGCCTGTTAACATCTCTGTTTAATATCACACATTATTTAGATACTGACTGGTGGCCTGTTAACATCTCTGTTTAATATCACACATTATTTAGATACTGACTGGTGGCCTGTTAACATCTCTGTTTAATATCACACATTATTTAGATACTGACTGGTGGCCTGTTAACATCTCTGTTTAATATCACACATTATTTAGATACTGACTGGTGGCCTGTTAACATCTCTGTTTAATATCACACATTATTTAGATACTGACTGGTGGCCTGTTAACATCTCTGTTTAATATCACACATTATTTAGATACTGACTGGTGGCCTGTTAACATCTCTGTTTAATATCACACATTATTTAGATACTGACTGGTGGCCTGTTAACATCTCTGTTTAATATCACACATTATTTAGATACTGACTGGTGGCCTGTTAACATCTCTGTTTAATATCACACATTATTTAGATACTGACTGGTGGCCTGTTAACATCTCTGTTTAATATCACACACATTATTTAGATACTGACTGGTGGCCTGTTAACATCTCTGTTTAATATCACACATTATTTAGATACTGACTGGTGGCCTGTTAACATCTCTGTTTAATATCACACATTATTTAGATACTGACTGGTGGCCTGTTAACATCTCTGTTTAATATCACACACATTATTTAGATACTGACTGGTGGCCTGTTAACATCTCTGTTTAATATCACACATTATTTAGATACTGACTGGTGGCCTGTTAACATCTCTGTTTAATATCACACATTATTTAGATACTGACTGGTGGCCTGTTAACATCTCTGTTTAATATCACACATTATTTAGATACTGACTGGTGGCCTGTTAACATCTCTGTTTAATATCACACAATTATTTAGATACTGACTGGTGGCCTGTTAACATCTCTGTTTAATATCACACATTATTTAGATACTGACTGGTGGCCTGTTAACATCTCTGTTTAATATCACACATTATTTAGATACTGACTGGTGGCCTGTTAACATCTCTGTTTAATATCACACATTATTTAGATACTGACTGGTGGCCTGTTAACATCTCTGTTTAATATCACACATTATTTAGATACTGACTGGTGGCCTGTTAACATCTCTGTTTAATATCACACATTATTTAGATACTGACTGGTGGCCTGTTAACATCTCTGTTTAATATCACACATTATTTAGATACTGACTGGTGGCCTGTTAACATCTCTGTTTAATATCACACATTATTTAGATACTGACTGGTGGCCTGTTAACACTTCTGTTTAATATCACACACATTATTTAGATACTGACTGGTGGCCTGTTAACATCTCTGTTTAATATCACACACATTATTTAGATACTGACTGGTGGCCTGTTAAATATCTCTGTTTAATATCACACATTATTTAGATACTGACTGGTGGCCTGTTAACATTCCTGTTTATCACACACATTTATTTAGATAATTAATGTACTGTTAACATCTCTGTTTAATATCACACATTATTTAGATACTGACTGGTGGCCTGTTACCTTCAATTAATATCACACATTATTTAGATACTGACTGGTGGCCTGTTAACATTCTGCTTGTATCACATATTATTACTGACTGGTGGCCTGTTAACATCTTCTGTTTAATATCACACATTAGTTAGATACTGACTGGTGGCCTGCTAACATCTCTGTTTAATATCACACATTATTTAGATACTGACTGGTGGCCTGTTAACATCTCTGTTTAATATCACATTATTTAGATACTGACTGGTGGCCTGTTAACATCTCTGTTTAATATCACACATTATTTAGATACTGACTGGTGGCCTGTTAACATCTCTGTTTAATATCACACATTATAGATACTGACTGGTGGCCTGTTAACATCTCTGTTTAATATCACACACATTATTTAGATACTGACTGGTGGCCTGTTAACATCTCTGTTTAATATCACACACATTATTTAGATACTGACTGGTGGCCTGTTAACATCTCTGTTTAATATCACACACATTATTTAGACTGGTGGTCTGTTACTGACTGGTGGCCTGTTAACATCTCTGTTTAATATCACACATATTATTTAGATACTGACTGGTGGCCTGTTAACATCTCTGTTTAATATCACACATATTATTTAGATACTGACTGGTGGCCTGTTAACATCTCTGTTTAATATCACACATATTATTTAGATACTGACTGGTGGCCTGTTAACATCTCTGTTTAATATCACATATTATTTAGATACTGACTGGGTGGTCTGTTAACGCCCTGTTAACATTATTTAGATCTGGTGGTCTTTAATATCTGTTTAACACACATTATTTAGATACTGACTGGTGGCCTGTTAACATCTCTGTTTAATATCACACATTATTTAGATACTGACTGGTGGCCTGTTAACATCTCTGTTTAATATCACACATATTATTTAGATACTGACTGGTGGCCTGTTAACCTCTGTTTAATATCACACATTATTTAGATACTGACTGGTGGCCTGTTAACATCTCTGTTTAATATCACACATTATTTAGATACTGACTGGTGGTCTGTTAACATCTCTGTTTAATATCACACATTATTTAGATACTGACTGGTGGCCTGTTAACATCTCTGTTTAATATCACACATTATAGATACTGACTGGTGGTCTGTTAACATCCTGCTTAATATCACACATTATTTAGATACTGACTGGTGGCCTGTTAACATCTCTGTTTAATATCACACATTAGATACTGACTGGTGGCCTGTTACCATCTCTGTTTAATATCACACATTATTTAGATACTGACTGGTGGCCTGTTAACATCTCTGTTTAATATCACACATTATTTAGATACTGACTGGTGGCCTGTTAACATCTCTGCTTAATACACATATTATTTAGATACTGACTGGTGGCCTGTTAACATCTCTGTTTAATATCACATTATTTAGATACTGACTGGTGGTCTGTTAACATCTCTGTTTAATATCACACATTATTTAGATACTGACTGGTGGCCTGTTAACATCTCTGTTTAATATCACACATTATTTAGATACTGACTGGTGGCCTGTTAACATCTCTGTTTAATATCACACATATTACTTAGATACAAAGAAAAGGTTTCACAGTGAAACATTTTTGTCCAGGAAATTGTCTAAAAGAGATTGAATTTGTTGTTGATCAATAGTTGTTTTTGGTTGGTTTCCACACTACATTCCTTCCCTCTATAGCATTTCTTAATGTTACTCAGTTCCTTTGGCTTTGATGCCTCATGATTTAGTATTGCTCTGTTCAAGTAGACTGTGATTTTGCTGTGGTCTGATAGGTGTCAGTGGACTGACTGGAACGCTCTGAGAGACTCTGGGTTGAGGTCAGTGATAAAGTAGTCCACAGTACTACTGCCAAGAGATGAGCTATAGGAGTCCCCTCCAAGCCTACCATTGACTATGTACAAACCCAGGTAACACTGCAATAAAATAGTCTGTTTAGCACCATTCTCTCCCTAACACTAACCACAATGTGGATGTGTGCCAAGCCAGGACTCTGTTCCACGGAGACATCTCTCCACCCTGTCTCTTCCTCTTCCTCTCTCTCGGGAGACTTCACTGTATGCTGTGAGAACATTGCTTACCCTCCGCCCTTCATCCCCTTCATCCGTCCATCTCCCACCATCTCTTTCTCTCCGGTGGCTGCCCTTAATGTGCTGCTGTTTGCCTGAGGCCGCTGTGGAAGCACAGAGCCTGGGGACATGCATCCAACACACTAACTTCTCTCTCTCGCTCCATCCAATTTTCCCTTTCTCTCTCTTCCTTCATCTCTCTCCCTCTTCATCTCTCCCTCTCTTCCTCAATCTCTATCTTTCCCTCTTCATCTCTCCCTCCTCGCTCTCTCTCTCCCTCCCTCCCCTCCTCACATCTCACCCTCCTCACTCTCTCTCTCCCTCCACATCTATCCCTCCTCACTCTCTCTCTTCCTCCAGTTCTCCCTCAGCTCTCCCTCCTCTCTCTCCCCTCAGCTCTCCCTCTTCTCTCTGCCTCCATCTCTCCCTCAGCTCTCCCTCCTCGCTTCTCTCTCTCTCACTCACATCTCTCCCTCCTCTCTCTCCCTCAGCTCCTCCCTCCTCGCTCTCTCTCTTCCTCACATCTCTTCCTCCTCTCTCTCTCTCCAACACCGTAACTCCCTCATCCTATCAAACACATTTAACCTAATCATAAACATTAAGCGAGGAGCTCCATCCATCCATCCCTCTCTGATATAAACTGGTACCCTGAGTCATTTCGGCCACCCTCTCTGAAGGAAATGGTCTATTTTCTGATAGTATTTCTGTAATAACATTAAGTGTAATCCGTGCTTGTCTCTGGTCAGGCTTGACTCAGGCTCGAGCTGAATGTGCTTGGCAGACAACATTTCAACTAAAACCGTAATCAATTTTTTTCCTGAGAGGAACTCTAGAGGTTGTACTTGTTAAATACTTCCTCAGAGAGTCCTGGTTAATAACCTTCTCCTTAAGCCTTGGCATGTGTCCCAAATGGCATCCTACTCAAGTTAGCGCAACGACTTAGGGCTTCAAAAGAAAGTAGTGCACTATGCAGGAAACAGGGCGGGTGCCATTTTGGGATCAATCTCAGATCGGATCCTCAAATTTAGTGTGATCCTAATTGCTGCATTGCTGAAGTTAATTAAATTGGTACTGCCTCCCTATTGGCTGTTGAGGAAGCCGAAGCTGATCCACACAGAACATGACCCACCCCAAAAAACACATCAACTAATGGAATGACAACAACAACAACTCTAAGAAGACGACAACTAAAGAACAACAACAACAGTTAAAAAAAAGAAGAAAATAAAGACAATCTCAAAAACATTCAAGAATAATGAGAGGTGGGTGTGTGTTAGAGAGTATGTGTGTGTGTGTTAGAGTGTGTGTGTGTGTTAGAGAGTGTGTGTGTGTGTGTGTTAGAGTGTGTGTGTGTGTGTGTTAGAGTGTGTGTGTGTGTGTGTGTGTGTTAGGAAGTGTGTGTGCGTGTGTTAGTGTGTGTGTGTGTGTGTTAGAGTGTGTGTGTGTGTGTGTTAGAGTGTGTGTGTGTGTGTGTGTTAGAGTGTGTGTGTATGTGTTAGAGGGAGTGTGTGTGTGTGTGTTAGGAGTGTGTGCGTGTGTGTTAGCGTGTGTGTGTGTGTGTGTGTTAGAGTGTGTGTTAGAGTGTGTGTGTGTTAGAATGTGTGTGTGAAAGCTAGTGTGTGTGTGTGTTAGAGCTTGTGTGTGTTAGTGTGTGTGTGTGTGTGTGTGTGTGTGTTAGAGTGTGTGTGTGTGTGTGTGTGTGTGTGTGTGTGTGTGTTAGCGTGTGTGTGCGTGTGTGTGTTAGAGCGTGTGTAAGAGTGTGCGTGTGTTAGAATGTGTGTGTGTTAGTGTGTGTGTGTGTTGAGCGTGTGTGTTAGTGTGTGTGTGTGTGTGTGTGTGTGTTAGAGTGTGTGTGTGTGTGTGTGTGTGTGTGTGTGTGTTAGCGTGTGTGTGCGTGTGTGTGTTAGAGTGTGTGTAAGAGTGTGCGTGTGTTAGAATGTGTGTGTGTTAGTGTGTGTGTTAGAGCGGGTGTGTGTGTTAGTGTGTGTGTGTTAGAGAGTCTGTGTGTGTGTGTGTTTGTAGAGTGTGTGAGTGTTGTAGTGTGTGTTATAGTGTGTGTGTGTGTGTTAGAGTGTATGAGTGTTATAGGGTGTGTGTGTGTTAGTGTGTATTAGTGTGTGTGAGTGTTATAGTGTGTGTGTTGGGGTGTGTGTGAGTGTTAGTGTGTGTGAGTGTTATAGTGTGTGTGAGTGTGTGTGAGTGTTATAGTGTGAGTGTTATAGTGTGTGTGTTAGTGTGTGTGGAGTGTTAGTGTGTGTGTGAGTGTTATAGTGTGTAGGTGTTATAGTGTGTGAGTGTTATAGTGTGTGAGTGTTATAGTGTGTGTGTTGTCAGTGTGTGTGTGTTGCATAGTGTGTGAGTGTTATAGTGTGTGTGTCTCTTCATTGTTCCTTGAGGTGTTGTTTTATCCGTAAAAAAACAACAACATCTGATTTTTTTGATTGACTACCTGAGGTGGAAGAGAATTCCATCTTGTCAGACTCGTTGCTCGTGCGTCTCCCAGCCTCTGTATTGGACTTGGGGACTGTGAAGAAACCCCTTCCGGGTTACGGGTCACGTGAGGGGCAACGCGTACGGAGTTGTGTTCCAACTGGCTGGTACTTTCAGCACGACGACACTTCTTACAAAGACCAGCAGTCCATCTCTCCTTCACTCGAAACCAGGAGAGGCTGAAACCATTGACATTTGCCCTCTTTGTCATTTGAGAGGCAAAACGTGCTGCATCTTTTCTAGGTCCTATTTATTTTGGCACACCACCCTGACCACTAGTCAAGATGAACAAAACCAGAGCAGGAAGGAGTAGCTTGGCTGCATGTAAAAGCAGAGCATCATCATTAGGACAGACAGACCTCTCCCCATCTCTTTAGGGACAGACCTTTCCCCATCTCTTTAGGACAGACAGACCTCTCCCATCTCTTTATTA
>NW_026999721.1:2500-9781 GCF_036934945.1 Oncorhynchus masou masou
TTTTTTATCTGTGATGTTTAAATTATGTCTTACCCCCGGAGTGAGAGAGTACATCACTTCCAGCAGATCTGTCACGCCCTGACCGTAGAGAGCCTTTTAATGTCTCTATTTGGTTTGGTATGGGTGTGATTTGGGGTGGGCATTCTATGTTTCGTTTTCTATGATTTGGTGTTTCTATGTTTTGGCCGGGTACGGCTCTCAATCAGGGACAGCTGTCTATCGTTGTCTCTGATTGGGAATCATACGTAGGTATCACTTTTTCCCCTCCTTTCTTTGTGGGAAGTTGACTTTGTTTAGGGCACATAGCTTTATTTTGTAGTGTTTATTGTCGACGTGATAATAATAAAGAATATGTACGCTCACCACGTTGCACCTTGGTCCTCCCCCTTCAACAGCCGTGACAAGATCTCCTTGCTGAGGCTGGTGTTGATCATGCACTGCTTCTCATGGTGAGCGCCTGATGTTTCACATGTCACACCTCCTGTCTAAAACATGAGGAAAAGGGGACAAAGTCCAAATGTTGATGCATCTACAGATTCATTGACTGAGTCAACACAAACATTGGTGCATACACATGCATAACACACGATAACATACGCACTATACATTCACATGGATTTAGTACTGTAGTGGTGGAGTAGGGGCCTAAGGGCATACAGTGTGTTGTGAAATCTGAATGTATTGTAATGTTTTTACACTTGTATGAACTGCTTTAAATTTTGCTGGACCCCAGGAAGAGTACCTGCTGCTTTGGTAGCAGCTAATGGGGATCCATTATAATTCTAAATGTTTTACACAATATTGTATGAGGGCAATGAGTTACTGACCTGTCTGTCCACAGGCTCGATCTGCTGTCGTCTCCACAACCGGATCACACTGCCACAGGATGTCCATGCACCGGATAGCCTGGGGGATTCACTCCTGTTGGACTGGAAAACGAAGAGACATTTGGTCAGTGGTAGGTATTTTTCCAATGCTGTATCACCATCTTTTCCTGGAAAGAAAAAAAGCATTGTTTATTGCACTCACCACTCAATCCTATTTGTTTGTTCTTGTTTGCCTATACACAGTCTGGATCTTCCTCATCCACCATGATGGATGAACTACCTCCTCTGGTAAATACAGAGCCATCTCTTTCCCACTGGAAAATGGCAGCTACAGACTCGAGTGTTGTCACTGGGTTTCCGGTCCGTCCATCTGAAAGACAAAACAAATAAGTTACTTTTACTAGCTAAGTTAATTACTAAAAAAAAATGGTAACATCTATATTAAAATACCATAAGCCACATACTTGACTGTAGAAAACTGTAAAACAGACTAGGCTTTGGTCTATCTGCACATCGTACTATGTGGATGAGACATTTCTGTTGGGATGGAGGAATCATCTGGAATTCTCAACTAGATGATCAGGGCAGTCTAAAAGACTGTACTTCTGATTGTAATTCTCAAGAGGAAAGTTAAAACCCTCAGCCTTAAGGTCATTGATGACCAACAGTTATATGGGGATCGTCTGAAAGGTGAACAGCAATAAAGAATTTAACAAGGATATTGGGTACCGGCCAGCAGACCACGATTTCTACATGCAGGTCCTAAATCTGTGGCATGCGATGTTTATGAAGGAAAAATGTCACTGCTATGTCAGGCTAATTTGGCATATTGTCTACTAGTCCCGCCTGAGAAGTACTAGCCTCCGGCTAGATTAAATTTCCATCCCTGCAGACATTTTACTGACTTTACAGGTCGTTTGATTAATCATGTAACGTTACAACAGATGCACTTGTGGAACAAAACCGTGTCTGTGTTTTGTATGAGGACAACATTGAGCCCACAAGTGCTTTGTGAGCTAGCGAGCCAGCCAGCTTCAGGTAATGTAGCTAACTAGCCAACCAAGGCGCCTCACTCTACATATATTTGGCTTGTTAGCTAGCGTTTGTAAAGTCTGACTAAACGAACGGTGAACTAAGTGCTAACTAACCAACTATCCTCGGAGCCGGCTTAACGTTAACTAGCTGGCTAGGTCACTAAAGGCCTTGTCAATAAAAAGGTAACATTGAAGAACCCCGTTTGTGTTTTATATGGAGAAAACATTGAGTCCACAAGTGCTTTGTGAGCTAGCCAGCCAACTTTAGCTAATGTGACTAACTAGCAACCAAAGTGCCCAACTAGCTAGCCCACCCGGCGACATCAGCTAGATAATTAGTTAACATTAACTCACATTTAAATTAGTGTAGTCAGACTACGTGGTGACATGCTAACCAACTATCATTGCCATGTTATCAAGTCATTGCCATGTTATCAACTACACGAACCGTGAATTAAAGTTAATTAGCTAGCTAAATATCCTTTCACTGGTGGGCTAACGCTAGCTAGCATGTTCACATTTGGAAAAGTAGCTGGCTAGCTCACTAAAGACTGGTCAATAAAAAGTCCACAAAAGTCCATTATGCTGGTTCTTTGTACTTGTAAATAAGGCAACGTGCGTTACATATCAGCGTCATAAGCACCTAGTTTACCACAGATCGTTGATCTAACCAAATGTGCTTGTTAGCATATAGCAAACAGGGCTTACCTTATCACACAGCTCTAGCGATGCCTCTCACTTAGAGGTTGGATAACATGTACTTATTGGAGTAGTGGTTACAATCCGGTAACGTTACATAGCACAGCTAGTTATCTACAAAGGCAGAGGGTAACTTAATAAATTATAGTCATTTAAAGACGCTAAGGTAGCAAGCTATGCAATTTAAAAAAAATGCTGAACGATATACACACGAGAAACTGAAACGCCTATAATATCTGTTTCTTGCTAGGCTACTTGTCGATGAGTTTGCGTGGAGAACGGTGCCTTGAGGGTTTGACGTCATACTTTGCGACAAGACGTGTAGTTCTTTATGAAAGTCCCATTGGCATTTCATTTTGGGAGGTAATTACCCGTGAATATATAGATACAATTTACCATGTCTGAGAGATTTGCGCGGTTATCCAAAATGTCGTGCCAGGTTAAGCCAATATGAAACACAGAGTTTATATGAAATAGTTCTAAAATCCCAGACGCAAAAATTAATGTTTAAAAAATATTAGAACTATTTCCGGGGTTTAGCGCTAGGTTTTATGGGTATAATGACTGATACTATTGTACTCAATGTATTGTAGGTGTAGGACTATTATTATTATTATTATTCCTTTATTTCAACAAGGAACACAGACTGAGACCAAGGTCTCTTTTACAGCTGGGCCTTGCGTATACATGTATTATTACAATGATTAAGAAACCACACAAGACAAAAAAAACGATCACAGTTAACACAAAAAAATACGGCAAAAATACAGTAGCAGAGACATTTACACAAAGGTTATTCCCCTAACAGGTTATTCCCCAAACAGCACAAGAACTTGCATTGCCCGAAACAGTTACAAGCAATACAAAAATAAAAATCTTCCAATAAATATTTAAAATGAGCGACAGGGAGACAAGAGTCAAGTTTATGTTTAGTCTGCAGGCTATTCCATAGGCAAGGAGCGTAACTGGAAAAAGCAGCCATACCCAAATCTGTGTAAACCGCATGGGCCTCTAGTGTAATCAATGCTTGAGACCTGGTTTTAGGAATTCTAAATCAAATATTGATGAGTGATGATAAATAAGAAGGTAGCTTATTCAGAAGTGCTTTATAGACAAACAGGAGAGCATGTTGTTCTCGTCTCACGGACAACGAAGTCCAACCCACATTATGACATAAAACACAGTGGTGAGTTCTGTAGCTAGCACCCGTAATAAACCTAAGTGCGCAATGATAAGTAGCATCCAGCGATTTAAGTGTTGATGCCGTAGCATGCATGTAAATAATATCACCATAATCTATAACAGACATAAAAGTAGTTTGTACAATGTGTCTCCTATTTGTAGAGGACAAACATGTCCTGTTTCTATAGAGGAAGCTTAGCTTGATTTTTAGCCGTTTACAAAGTTCATCAATATGCATTTTCAAAGACAGTTTATCATCCAACCTTATCCCTAAGTATTTATATGCAGAGACCTGATTAATTCGAGAACCATCTAAGCTCATAAGTGCAAGTGTATTTTCAACCAACTTTCGTTAAAAATCTTAAATCTTAAAATATGTTTTCTTTGCATTTAAAACCAATTTCAGCTGTATAAAAGATCCTTGTAATATCTTAAAATATGTCTCCAAAAGTGATAATGTTTGGTGAGCCGTTGAAGCGATAGACTACATGACAGTGTCATCAGCATATAAATTAATTTGACACTTTCTTATCTCATCACCGATATTGTTTATGCAGAGAGTGAACAGTAATGGACCAAGTATAGAACATTGTGGGACACCTTTAACCAACTACAATGGCTCCAACTGGATGCTGTCGACTCTAACAGCCTGACTTCTATCCTTTAGATCAGGGTGTCAAAGTCAAATGGACGGAGGGCCAAATAAAAATTTAGCTACAAGCCGAGGCCGGACTGTTCGAATGTTCATTGAAAAATTTTTAAATGACGCATATAGTCTAGTGAACCTAATTGAACCTACTGAAAACTAACAAATATATTCCAATATGATCAGATAAATAAAGCAATATTTTCTTATGGCTCTGTCAGTAATCTTTAATTTTCAACAGACACAAAAGACAAATTTCTTTTATATAAAAATCCCATAACATGAACATTAAATGAGAGAAACCGATATTCGAGGCACCATCAATAGCCTATATTTTCTATTTTAGCAAAAGTGACTAAATTTACTTCAAGAAAAAAACAATAATAGCAATTTTCTATCATCACTCAACTGAAATATTTTTAAAGTATAATTGGATTGAAATACAATAAAATAAAGTGCAAAATCTATTAATCAAAACAACACTTTGTTTAAGGAGAAGTAACATGCGAGTGAAAACAAATATTAAACTTTTAAACTTGAACTGAGTAAAAACTCTAAATATGTGATTACAGTCAATGTTCACTTGTTTGAGGTTGAGAGTGATACTTGGTGGTGTCCCATCTTTTCCACAGGTTCATCAGTGTTAGGGTAGGCTCTGAGCTGAGGAAATCCTCAGAATTGAGTGGAGGTGTTCAGCAGTAAGTCGACTCTGTGTGATGTTTTGTTCAGGTTCATCAAAGAAAAAAGTTGTTCACACAGGTATGTGCTGCCAAACATAGACAACGTTTGAGCAGCCTGGATGCGCAGCTGGGGCATTGTGTCGGGAGAAACAGGGCGAACTCGCAGCACCCACTGCCGCATATTTTGCCTCAGTGCATCATTGCATTGGAGGTCAATCAACTCCATTGGAGAGTTTGGTGGTGAGCTTTCACGTCAACAGCAAATGGGTTACCGAGCAGTTCCAACCTGCTTTTTGTGCTTCAAAGTCAGCAAATGGCGGTCGAAAGTCAGCGGCAAGCATACCTATTTTATCAGCCAACTGTGCGCTCGAAGGAACGCACTGGTAGAGAGCTTCTCTTTCATGGTCTGGCAGCTGGGAAAGTGGCTCAAATTTTCTTTCGCATCTCGTCTCACAGAGTCAGTTTGGTTTTAAATGCCTTCACTGTATCTGTACATATCAGAGATGACATGATCCCGACCCTGCAGCTGCAAGTTCATTGCATTCAGATGACTCGTAATGTCACACAGAAAAGCCATTTCACACAGAAACATTTTCGTCTCGGAGTTGTGTTGTGTCTTTCCTTTGCTGTCCAAGAACAGACAAATCTCCTCACGAAGCTCGAAACATCTTTGAAGCACCTTTCCTGGCTTAGCCATCGCACCTCTGTGTGATAAGGCAAATCACCATGCTCCGTTTCTAACTCCGTCAGAAATGCCTTGAACTGGCGGTGATTCAAACTTACTGGCTCTGATAAAGTTAACTGTACGCGTGATGATGCTCATTACATGCTCCATTTTCACAGGCTTTACCGCATCAACGCTTCCTGGTGTATGATACAATGATAAGCTGTCAGCTCACCTGTCGCGTTTTCCTCTTGCATCTTTTCCGTATCTTCGCCACCAGTCACGCTCCTGTGTCACACATACGCAGGTGCTCCGTCGGTTGTCAAACCCACGAGTTTTTCCCAGAGGCAGCTCCATCTCATTTACATCTTGACACCTCTTCATACAAATCATGCCCGTAGTTGTGCCATGCATAGGACGTAAAGCCAAAAACTCCTCTGTCACGCTTAGGCTGGAGTCCCTCACGGATGAAAATTGACAACTGGGCAATGTCAGAAATGTCGGTGCTCTCATCCACAGCCAAGGAATATGCAATGAAATCTTTTCCCTTTTTACAAGCTGCTCTTTTAGATTGATGGACAACTGGTCTCACTCTCTGGCAATGGTGTTTCTGCTCAGACTCACATTTAAAAGAGTTGCCTTTTTTCTGGGGCAAACTTCGTCACAAACTTTAATCATGCAGTTTTTGATGAAATCCCCTCCGTAAATGGCCGGGCTGAGTTAGCGATCTCTTCTGCCAAAATAAAACTGGCCTTGATCAGCAGCTCTGGCCTTGTGATTTGGCTTTTTTGAACAGAGCCTGTCGAGATTTGAGGCCTCGTTTTAATTCCTCTGCCTTTTGTAGCCTTTGTTCCATGTCCATATTCTTGTTTTTGTCCGCGTGTTTCGATTTCATGATGCCGTTGATTTGGCTTTTTGAACAGAGGCCTGTACGCGGGATTTGAGGCCTCGTTTTAATTCCTCTGCCTTTTGTAGCCTTTGTTCCATGTCCATATTCTTGTTTTTGTCCCGCGTGTTTCGGTTTCATAATGTCGTCTCAGATTATCTCTTTCAGTACCGCCACACTTTCTCCACACAGAAGACACACAGGTTTTCCAGCTACCTCCGTGAACATATACTCGACTCCCACCTTGTTTGAAACCCCGGTTCTCAGTGTCCACCTTCCGTTTTGCCATTTTTGATGGGTATCTGAAAGTTAATTTTACTGTGATGCTGGCTGACTGCTGTGCCAATAAATATTGAAATGAAGCAGCCTACTGCTCGGTGCGTCACCGTTGCATTGTGGGAAATGTAAGTATTGGTGCGTGTAAAAGATCTGCGGGCTGCCGGCTTGCTGCGGTCTGCGGGCCGGTTCTAATAATAAATCAAGATCATCCCAGGGGCCGTAAAACCTTCTCGCAGGCCGGATGTGGCCCGCGGAGCCTTGACGCTGACATATGTGCTCTAGATAGTCATGAAACCAACAACAGGAATCCAATCCCAGTCCTATTACGAAAGCTTACCCAAAATTATCGCATGGTCTACAGTGTCAAAAGCCTTAGATCTATGA
>NW_026999722.1:0-9781 GCF_036934945.1 Oncorhynchus masou masou
GGAGTGAGGATATGTAGTGGCACAGTGGAGGGAGTGATGAGATGTGGTGGCACAGTGGAGGGGGTAGGTAGACATGGTGGCACAGCTGAGGGAGTGAGGATATGTAGTGGCACAGCTGAGGGAGTGAGGATATGTAGTGGCACAGTGGAGGGAGTGATGAGATGTGGTGGCACAGTGGAGGGGGTAGGTAGACATGGTGGCACAGCTGAGGGAGTGAGGATATGTAGTGGCACAGCTGAGGGAGTCAGGATATGTAGTGGCACAGCTGAGGGAGTGAGGATATGTAGTGGCACAGCTGAGGGAGTGATGAGATGTGGTGGCACAGTGGAGGGAGTGATGAGATGTGGTGGCACAGTGGAGGGAGTGATGAGATGTGGTGGCACAGTGGAGGGAGTGAGGAGATGTGGTGGCACAGTGGAGGGAGTGAGGAGATGTGGTGGCACAGCGGAGGGGCTTTGAAGACTGGCACAACAGACTGGCATCAAGGCATCACCAGATTGGAGGTACCACATGGGCCATCTGCTGGGGTACATGATACATGAACAAAGGGTTTTGTGGGTTCAGACTCCGCGCCCAGCGAGCATAAGGGGCTGATGGGGAGATGGCGCTGGTGCTGTATAGTAATGCCATTCAGCGCGTGTGGTGAGGCATTTATACATTCCTCTATCAGGCTTATCTCATGTTGTAACGTCAGTTATAAATATTCATAACAGTTTGTGTTGTCTTATAAGACATGTATACATTCTTATTCACGCATATTACGCTGACATGGCACTTTCTGTAAGTACTCAAAACAGGTCATATTAGACATATTTGTGAGCCCCAATGGCGAACAATCTCCTTACACAACTAGCTAGTTCATTACTACTGACATGGACCCACTGAAGAAGCACTGATGAAACTAGCCACCCCGGTATATAGCTACTCTGCAGGTGTCAGTGCATTTCCCTCGTTTCCCCTTGTTGCTCCATCCATCAGGCCTGGCATGTCTGGGGCCGGGAGATGTGTAGGGAAGAAAAGGGAGGGAGTGAGGAGATGTGGTGCCACAGCGGAGGGAGTGAGGAGATGTAGGCACATGGAGGCAGTGGCAGATGTGGTGGCACAGTGAGGGAGGAGAGATGTCCAGGCACAGCAGCGGAGGGAGCACCTGAATGGTGATCGATTTGCATTGAATATTTATTGAATATCCCTGCTAAGACGTGTGTGCACACATACCCACAGACATACCCACACACATACCCACACACATACCCACACACATACTCCACACACATACCCACACACATACCCATGATACATGAACAACAGGACACACACATGGACACACATGGACACACACATACCCACACACATATGCACACATGGACACACATGGGGACATGGACACACACATGGTGCTGTATAGTAATGGACACACATACCCACACACGTGTGGTGAGGCATATTAGTACATTAATCAATTATCAGCCTTATCTCATGTTGTCAAGGTCGAGCTACAACACAGGCAGACGTGACAGAAATATGTGTGTGTGAGAGAGGCAACAAACCCAGATATACAAATGCCTCTGCCCAACGCATGTATACATGGTGCATTGGGAAGATATGATTTGCTAATTGACAAGACATCACACAGATATATTTAGAATAGCTTTGTAAGCCCCACAGTTCTACATCATTTATACTCAGCCAGGCATCAACATTCTATTCTGATTTCTCTGTGACATCTTACCAATGTGTAAACGATTTGAAATTTCAGATTTGACCCTTACAAAAATGTATCAACCACGACAAAAATGTCCATGAATTATAATCCACATAATAATTCACATTCTTATTGCTGCAGGATTACCCAAATTAAGATCCTGCATCTGTTCATATTCCCAACATATTTTGACATGCTGACCAAAGGTGTTTGTGTTTACTGGGAAGGGAGGTCTGCTAAATGTCCTTTATTATTATTATATTACAACGTATAAACCTGTTACAGTAGGAGAAGGCCACCCTGGCTGGAGGTCTGCTGGGTTTGAGGGTTCTGTTTCAGCCCAGCAATAACAAACCTGATTCAACTTATTAAACCTAATGAGTTGATAATAGTGTTCGTTTGCTGGGCTCACCCAGTAGGTCAGGATAGCAGAACAATACCACCACTGGTATGGATGTTTTATTTGCTAACCTGAAATGATTTATTGAATAATAGCCTACTTGTTACTACTCAATGACCTATTGTTAATTAGACAAGATGTCTAATCTTACATCTAAACATACCAGTTAGTGGGGTTTTGTACATTTTTAAGTGATGAAGTGTTTATTCTTTGAAGTGAAGTGTTTTTAATTGTATTTAATTGTTAAACTATTATTCAAAGGAACACGTGCCAATGTTGATTAATCACATATCACCATCCTGCAACAAAGAAAGGAAGGGGTTCTGTCTGTAATGTGCCTGTGTTTCTGTGTTGACTCAAATTAACATTTTATTTTTGTCCAGATGTAAGATCTCTGTTTTATTTGATTGTCTCTCTGGTATATCAGCTCTGTGAATCCACAGCTTATCACATGGCATGCATCACCAATGTGTTTTATATGAATGTCTCTCTCAGTATATCAGCTCTGTGAATCCACAGCTTATCACATGCATCACCAATGTGTTTTATATGATTGTCTCTCTCAGTATATCATGTGTGAATCCACAGCTTATCACATGCATCACCAATGTGTTTTATATGATTGTCTCTCTCAGTATATCAGCTCAGAATCCACAGCTTATCACATGCATCACCAATGTGTTTTATATGATTGTGCTCAGTATATCAGCTCTGTGAATCCACAGCTTATCATGCATCACCAAATGTGTTTTATATGATTGTCTCTCTCAGTATATCATCTTGAATCCACAGCTTATCACATGCATCACCAATGTGTTTTATATGATTGTCTCTCTCAGTATATCAGCTCTGTGAATCCATAGCTTATCACATGCATCACCAATGTGTTTTATATGATTGTCTCTCTCAGTATATCAGCTCTGTGAATCCACAGCTTATCACATGCATCACCAATGTGTTTTATATGATTGTCTCTCTCAGTATATCAGCTCTGTGAATCCACAGCTTATCACATGCATCACCAATGTGTTTTATATGATTGTCTCTCTCAGTATATCAGCTCTGTGAATCCACAGCTTATCACATGCATCACCAATGTGTTTTATATGATTGTCTCTCTCAGTATATCAGCTCTGTGAATCCACAGCTTATCACATGCATCACCAATGTGTTTATATGATTGTCTCTCTCAGTATATCAGCTCTGTGAATCCACAGCTTATCACATGCATCACCAATGTGTTTTATATGATTGTCTCTCTCAGTATATCAGCTCTGTGAATCCACAGCTTATCACATGCATCACCAATGTGTTTTATATGACCTGTATATCAGCTCTGTGAATCCACAGCTTATCACATGCATCACCAATGTTTTATATGATAGTCTCTCAGTATATCAGCTCTGTGAATCCACAGCTTATCACATGCATCAGCAATGTGTTTTATATGATTGTCTCTCTCAGTATATCAGCTCTGTGAATCCACAGCTTATCACATGGCATGCATCACCAATGTGTTTTATATGAATGTCTCTCTCAGTATATCAGCTCTGTGAATCCATAGCTTATCACATGCATCACCAATGTGTTTTATATGATTGTCTCTCTCAGTATATCAGCTCTGTGAATCCACAGCTTATCACATGCATCACCAATGTGTTTTATATGATTGTCTCTCTCAGTATATCAGCTCTGTGAATCCACAGCTTATCACATGCATCACCAATGTGTTTTATATGATTGTCACCATCTCAGTATATCAGCTCTGTGAATCCACAGCTTATCACATGCATCACCAATGTGTTTTATATGATTGTCTCTCTCAGTATATCAGCTCTGTGAATCCACAGCTTATCACATGCATCACCAATGTGTTTTATATGATAGTCTCTCTCAGTATATCAGCTCTGTGAATCCACAGCTTATCACATGCATCACCAATGTGTTTTATATGATAGTCTCTCTCAGTATATCAGCTCTGTGAATCCACAGCTTATCACATGCATCACCAATGTGTTTTATATAAGTCTCTCTCAGTATTTCAGCTCTGTGAATCCACAGCTTATCACATGCATCACCAATGTGTTTTATATAAGTCTCTCTCAGTATATCAGCTCTGTGAATCCACAGCTTATCACATGCATCACCAATGTGTTTTATATAAGTCTCTCTCAGTATTTCAGCTCTGTGAATCCACAGCTTATCACATGCATCACCAATGTGTTTTATATAAGTCTCTCTCAGTATTTCAGCTCTGTGAATCCACAGCTTATCACATGCATCACCAATGTGTTTTATATAAGTCTCTCTCAGTATTTCAGCTCTGTGAATCCACAGCTTATCACATGCATCAGCAATGTGTTTTATATGATTGTCTCTCTCAGTATATCAGCTCTGTGAATCCACAGCTTATCACATGCATCACCAATGTGTTTTATATGATAGTCTCTCTCAGTATATCAGCTCTGTGAATCCACAGCTTATCACATGGCATGCATCACCAATGAACCCATAGGCCTACAGTATGATGGCATTATTGGCCTTATGGGCATCTGTCATCTGAAGTAGAGAATAGCTCAACTCACACATTGTTTAAATCTTTTTGCGCTATATGTTCTCAATGTAAAATGACATCTGTAGACAATGTATATGAGGCAAACCATATAGGCCTACCAGATGTTGTACATGACTTTTAGATCCTGATTCAAGCCTTGTAATTTAGGTACAGTGATAAGGAGATTAGGCTACAAGAGATGAGCATTACAGGTAACATTATGAGGTACATTTTATTTCAGCAATGTTGGTTACAAAATGGTTTCAGTTGTTCCCATAGATATACAGTACATGTTTGCTCTATGTACATTATCACTGACCCTAGATCAGCTAGCGACTGGGTTAACACAGCTAAACCTTTTGGTCAATAATATTCTGTTTTTGTTAACATTTTTTGTTGGCTTTATAATCGTGAGAAAAATTATCCTCCCTATTAACTAACTAGTTATACCTACAGTTGAAGTCGTAAGTTTACATACACTTAGTTTGGGGTCATTAAATTTGTTTTTCAACCACTCCACAAATTTCTTGTTAACAAACTATAGTTTAGGCAAGACGGTTAGGACATCTACTTTGTGCATGCACAACTAATTTTTCCAACAATTGTTTACAAACAGATTATTCCACTTATAATTCACTGTGACACAATTCCAGTGGGTCAAAAGTTTACATACACTAAGTTGACAGTGCCTTTAAACAGCTTGGAAAATTCCAATTCCATGTTATGGCTTAAGAAGCTTCTAATTGACATAATTTGAGTCAATTGGAGGTCTATCTGTGAATGTATTTCAAGGCCTACCTTCAAACTCACCGCCTCTTTGCTTGACATCATGGGGAAATCAAAAGAAATCAGCCAATACCTCAGAAAAACAATTGTAGACCTCCACAAGTCTGGTTCATCCTTGGGAGCAATTTCCAAATGCTTGAAGGTACAATGTTCATCTGTACAAACAATGGTACGCAACACCATGGGACCACGCAGCCATCATACCGCTCAGGAAGGAGATGCGTTCTGTCTCCTAGAGATGAAAGTACTTTGGTGCAAAAAGTGCAAATCAATCCCAGAACAACAGCAAAGGACCTTGTGAAGATGCTGGAGGAAACGGGTACAAGAGTATCTATATCCACAGGAAAACAAGTCCTATATCGACATAACCTGAAAGGCCGCTCAGCAAGGAAGAAGCCACTGATCCAAACCGCCATAAAAAAGCAAGACTGCAGTTTGCAACTGCCGGGGCAGCAGGGTAGCCTAGTGGCTAGAGCATTCAACTAGCAACCAGAAGGTTGCAAGTTCAAACCCCCAGGCTGACAAGGTACAAATCTGTCATTCTGCCCCTGAACAGGCAGTTAACCCACTGTTCCTAGGCCATCATTGAAAATAAGAATTTGTTTTTAACTGACTTGCCTGGTTAAATAAAGGTAAAATAAACATGGGGACAAAGATTGTACTTTTTGGAGAAATGTCCTCTGGCCTGAATAAACAAAAATAGAACTGTTTGGCCATAATGACCATCGTTATGTTTGTAAGAAAAAGGGGGGGGCTTGCAAGTCGAAGAACATCATCCCAACCGTGAAGCATGGAGGTGCCAGCATCATGTTGTGGGGGTGCTTTGCTGCAGGATGGACTGGTGCACTTCACAAAATAGATGGCGTCATCAGGAGGAACATTATGTGGATATATTGAAGCAACATCTGAAGACATCAGTCAGGAAGTTAAAGCTTGGTCGCAAATGGGTCTTCCAAATGGACAACGACCCCAAGCATACTTCCAAAATTGTGGCAAAATTACTTAAGGACGACAAAGTCAATGTATTGGAGTGGCCACCATCACAAAGCCCTGACCTCAATCCTATAGAAATTCTGTGGGCAGAACTGAAAGAGCATGTGCGAGCAAGGAGGCCTACGAACCTGACTCAGTTACACCCGCTCTGTCAGGAGAAATGGGCCAAAATCCCCCCAATTTATTGCAGGAAGCTTGTGGAAGGCTACCCAAAATGTTTTTAGCCCTTTTTCTCACCAATTTCGTAGTATCCAATTGTTTAGTAGCTACTATCTTGTCTCATCGCTACAACTCATCGCTACAAGAGACGAAAGTTGAAAGTCATGTGTCCTCTGATACACAACCCAACCAAGCCGCACTGCTTCTTAACACAGCGCGCATCCAATCTGGAAGCCAGCATGATGCTGCCACCACCATGCTTCACTGTGGGGATGGTGTTCTCGGGGGGATGAGAGGTTTTGGGTTTGCGCCATACATAGCGTTTTCCTAGACGGCCAAAAAGCTACATTTATGTCTCATCTAACCAGAGTACCATCTTCCATATGTTTGGGGAGTCTCCCACATGCATTTTGACAAACACCAAACGTGTTTGCTTATTTTCTTCTTTAAGCAATGGCTGTTTTTCTGGCCACTCTTCCGTAAAGCCCAGCTCTGTGAAGTGTATGGCTTAAAGTGGTCCTCTGTATGGACAGATACTCCAATCTCCGCTGTGGAGCTTTGCAACTCCATCAGGGTGATCTTTGGTCTCTTTGTTGCCTCTCTAATTAATGCCCTCGTTGCCTGGTCTGTGAGTTTCAGTAGGCGGCCCTCTCTTGGCAGGTTTGTTGTGGTGCCATATTCTTTCCATTTTTTAATAATGGATTTAATGGTACTCCGTGGGATGTTCAAAGTTTCTGATATTTTTGTATAACCCAACCCCTGACTTGTAATTCTCCACAACTTTGTCCCTGACCTGTTTGGAAAGCTCCTTGGTCTTCAAGGGATGGTGCCCCTTTGCTTAGTGGTGTTCCAGACTCTGGAGCCTTTCAGAACAGGTGTGTATAGACACTTAAATAGTCCAGCTGTGTGCATTTTAACTAATTATGTGACCTCTGAAGGTAATTGGTTGCACCAGATCTTATTTAGGGGTTCATAGCAAAGGAGGTGAATACATATGCACGCATCACTTTTATTTTTTTTTATTTTGTGTTTGTTCATTACATGAAATCCAAATAAAAATCAATTTAAATTACAGGCTGTAACGCAACAAAATAGAAAAAAGGCAAAGGGGTGAATACTTTTGCAAGGCACTGTATTCATACCTCTGAGTCTATACTTTGTAGAAGCGCCTTTGGCAGCATTTACAGATGTGAGTCTTTCTAACAGTTTTCCACACCTGGATTGTGCCACATTTGACCCTTATTCTTTTCTAAATTCTTCAAATTCTGTCAATTTGGTCCTTGATCAATGCTTAACAAACTATTTTTAGGTCTTGCCAAAGTTATTCAAGCAGATTTAAGTCAAACTGTAACTTGGCCACTCAGGAATATTCACTGTCTTCTTGGTAAGAAACTCCAGTGTATATTTGGTCTTGTGTTTTATGTTATTGTCCTGCTGAAAGGAGAATTCATCTCCCAGTGTCTGGTTGCAAGCAGACTGAACCAAGTTTTCCTCTAGGATTTTATGTTTGCTTAGCTCACTCCATTCTGTTTCTTTTTTGTCCTGAAGAACTCCCCAAACCTTCATGATCACAAGCATCTGCGTTGATACACCATTCAAAGTGTAATTCATTTATTCATCATGCTCAAATGGATATTTAATGTCACCTTTTTTATACATCTACCAATATGTGCCCTTCTTTGCGAGGCATTGGAAAATCTCTGTGGTCTTTGTGGCACACCTATATTTGGGGAGTTTCTCCCATTCTTCTCTGCAGATCCTCTCAAGCTCTATCAGGTTAAATGGGCAGCATCGCTGCACAGCTATGTTTAGGTCTCTCCAGAGATGTTCAATCCGGTTCACACAAGAACTTGTCCCGAAGCCAGTCCTGCGTTGTCTTCAAATCAAAAAAAAATAATCAAGATAATACTAATCAAATCAAATCAAATTTATTTGTCACATACACATGGTTAGCAGATGTTAATGCGAGTGTAGCAAAATGCTTGTGCTTCTAGTTCTGACGATGTACTAATAACCAACGAGTAATCTAACCTAACAATTCCAAAACTACTACCTTATACACACAAGTGTGAAGGAATAAAGAATATGTACATAAAGATAAATGAATGAGTGATGGTACAGAACGGCATAGGCAAGATGCAGTAGATGGTATCGAGTACAGTAAATACTTATGAGATGAGTAATGTAGGGTATGTAAACAAAGTGGCATAGTTTAACCTCTTGAAACTCTGGGGGCGCTATTTCATTTTTGGATGAAAAACGTTCCCGTTTTAAACAAGATATTTTGTCACAAAAAGATGCTCGACTATGCATATAATTGATAGCTTTGGAAAGAAAACACTGACGTTTCCAGAACTGCAAAGATATTCTCTGTGCGTGCCCTAGAACGTGAGCTACAGGCAAAACCAAGATGAAACGGCATCCAGGAAATCAGCAGGATTTTTGAGGCTCCGTTTTCCATTGTCTCCTTATATGGCTGTGAATGCGAGAGGAATGAGCCTGCCCTTTCTGTCGTTTCCCCAAGGTGTCTGCAGCATTGTGACGTATTTGTAGGCATATCATTGGAAGATTGACCATAAGAGACCACATTTACCAGGTGTCCGCCCGGTGTCCTGCGCCGAAATTGGTGCGCAAACCTCAGCTGCAAGTATTTTTCCATGGAATTCAGAGAAGAAAGCAGGCTTCCACGAACGATATATCAATGAAGAGATACGTGAAAAAACACCTTGAGGATTGATTCCAAACAACGTTTGCCATGTTTCAGGCGATATTATGTAGTTAATTCGGAAAAAGTTTGACGTTGTTGGTGACTGAATTTTCGGTTCGTTTCAGTAGCCAAATGTGATGTACAAAACGGAGCGATTTCTCCTACACAAAGATTCTTTCAGGAAAAACTGAACATTTGCTATGTAACTGAGAGTCTCCTCATTGAAAACGTCCGAAGCTCTTCAAAGGTAAATGATTTTATTTATTTGGTTATCTGGTTTTTGTGTAAATGTTGCGTGCTAAATGCTACTCAAAATGCTAAGCTAGCTTGGACAGTCTGTGGTGCAACGTGGCGTTGGTGGATGGAGCGAGACATGATGTCCCAGATGTGCTTAATTGGATTCAGGTCTGGGGAACGGGCGGGCCAGTCCATAGCATCAATGCCTTCCTCTTGCAGGAACTGCTGACACAGTCCAGCCAC